>NW_017208846.1:0-3683 GCF_001704415.2 Capra hircus | reverse complement strand
GGAGAGCACCAGGCTCCAGGTCCCCTGGCTGGGGTTTTCAGCCCGCACACACGGAGGCTGATTCCTTGGGTGCCCAGAAAGTGTATGACAGACGTAGGTTCCCTAGCACTCTCCTCCCCAGCAGAGACATGTGCAGGTGTTGGGGCCTGATCCTGCGTGTCTGGGTTCCTGCCCACAGCCCCAACTCAGGGGGGGAAGCAGCCCCTGAGGCAAGACCTGCTGGAGGAGCCCTGCGCCCCCGCCTGATAGGCGAGTGCACAGCCAGCAGGGAAGCGAGCCTCCTCGGGGGAAGAGGAGGCAGCAAGTCCCCGTCAAGCTGAAATCCCTGCTTACCGAAGCTAAGTGCGGACTCCAGTACGGCAGATCTCTAGCTCTGTTCAGAGGCCCGATCTGGCAGAGTTCCTGGCACCAAGATGCTCTGCCATAGGCGAGCCTTGCGCAGACTTGCCTTGCTTTAAGGCTCCCTCCCAGGAAAGAGCAGGCTGTGTGAGGCTCGGAAACGCCACTGGCGCCTTCCTGGCTTCAGCTCTACCCCTGCCTTGCCTTTGCACTTAGGTCCCAAGCGTCCTTGAGGAGGGCTTAGGGGCTGGTGGGTTGCACACTGCCAAGGGCTCCAGCAGTGAAAGCTCTGTCAGAGGGAAGCGAAGGGCAACAGCAGGGCTCCTTCAGCGGTTCCTTGGCGCCCAGACAAAGCTCGCCACGGAGAGCACCAGGTTCCAAGGGCCCCTGGCTGGGTTTTGCATCCCCACACTCCCAGAGGCTGACTCCGTGGGTGCCTAGAAAGTGTTGTGAGAGACGTAGGTTCCCTAGCACTCTCCTCCCCAGCAGAGACATGTGCAGGTGGTTTGGGCCTTATCCTGCGTGTCTGGGTTCCCGCCCACAGCCTCAACTCAGGGGAAGCAGCCCCTGAGGCAAGACCTGCTGGAGGAGCCCTGCGCGCCCGCCTGATAGGCGAGAGCACAGCCAGCAGTGTAGCGAGCCTCCTCGGGAGAAGAGGAGGCAGCCGAGCCCAGTCAAGAGGAAAGCCCTGCTTGCACGGAGCTAAGTGGGCCTCCAGTACGGCAGAGCTCTAGCTCTGCTCAGAGCCCCGATCTGGCAGAGTTTCTGGCGCGAGGCTGCTCGGCCGGCGGCTCGCCTTGCCCAGACTTGCCTTGCTTTTAGGCTCCCTCCCCAGGAAGGAGCTGTCTGAGCGAGCCTGGGAGACGCCACTGGTGCCTTCCTTGCCTCAGCTCCAATCCTGCCTTGCCTTTGCACATAGGTGCCAGGGTCGTTGGGGAGAGCTTAGGGGTGGTGGGTTGCACACTGCCAAGGGCTTCAGCAGTGAGAGCTCTGTCAGAGGGAAGGGAAGGGCAACTGCAGGCTCCTCCAGCGGTTTCTAGGCCGCCTAGAATCAGCGCCGCACCGAGAGCACCAGGCTCCCAGGGCCCCTGGCTGGGGTTTCAGCCCCGCACACACGGAGGCTGATTCCTTGGGTGCCCAGAAAGTGTATGACAGACGTAGGTTCCCTAGCACTCTCCTCCCCAGCAGAGACATGTGCAGGTGTTTGGGGCCTGATCCTGCGTGTCTGGGTTCCTGCCCACAGCCCCAACTCAGGGGAAGCAGCCCCTGAGGCAAGACCTGCTGGAGGAGCCCTGCGCCCCCGCCTGATAGGCGAGTGCACAGCCAGCAGGGAAGCGAGCCTCCTCGGGGGAAGAGGAGGCAGCCCAGCCCCGTCAAGTTGAAAGCCCTGCTTGCACGGAGCTAAGTGCGCCTCCAGTACGGCAGAGCTCTAGCTCTGCTCAGAGCCGCGATCTGGCAGAGTTCCTGGCGCGAGGCTGCTCTGCCGGGGGCTAGCCTTGCCCAGTACTTGCCTTGCTTTTAGGCTGCCTCTCCAGGAAGGAAGCAGGCAGCAGGAGCCGTGGGAGTCGCCACTGGCGCCTTTCTTGCCTCAGCTCCAATCCTGCCTTGCCTTTGCACTTAGGTCCCAGTCCTCCTTAAGGAGAGCTTAGGGGCTGGTGGGTTGCACACTGCCAAGGGCTCCAGCAGTGAGAATTCTGTCAGAGGAAGGGAAGGGCAACTGCAGGGCTCCTCCAGCGGTTGCTTGGCCGCCCAGATTCAGCGCCACACGGAGAGCACCAGGCTCCCAGGTCCCCTGGCTGGGGTTTTCAGCCCCACACACACGGAGGCTGATTCCTTGGGTGCCCAGAAAGTGTATGACAGACGTAGGTTCCCTAGCCACTCTCCTCCCCAGCAGAGACATGTGCATGTGGTTGGGGCCTTATCCTGCGTGTCTGGGTTCCTGCCCACAGCCCCAACTCAGGGGAAGCAGCCCCTGAGGCAAGACCTGCTGGAGGAGCCCTGCGCCCCCGCCTGATAGGCGAGTGCACAGCCAGCAGGGAAGCGAGCCTCCTCGGGGGAAGAGGAGGCAGCAAGTCCCCGTCAAGGCTGAAATCCCTGCTTACACGAAGCTAAGTGCGACTCCAGTACGGCAGATCTCTAGCTCTGTTCAGAGGCCCGATCTGGCAGAGTTCCTGGCACCAAGATGCTCTGCCATAGGCGAGCCTTGCGCAGACTTGCCTTGCTTTAAGGCTCCCTCCCCAGGAAGGAGCAGGCTGTGTGAGGCTCGGAAACGCCACTGGCGCCTTCCTGGCTTCAGCTCTACCCCTGCCTTGCCTTTGCACTTAGGTCCCAAGCATCCTTGAGGAGGGCTTAGGGCTGGTGGTTGCACACTGCCAAGGGCTCCAGCAGTGAAAGCTCTGTCAGAGGGAAGCGAAGGGCAACAGCAGGACTCCTTCAGCGGTTCCTTGGCTGCCCAGACAAAGCTCCGCACGGAGAGCACCAGGTTCCAAGGGCCCCTGGCTGGGTTTTGCATCCCCACACTCCCAGAGGCTGACTCCGTGGGTGCCTAGAAAGTGTGTGAGAGACCTAGGTTCCCTAGCACTCTCCTCCCCAGCAGAGACATGTGCAGGTGGTTGGGGCCTTATCCTGCGTGTCTGGGTTCCCGCCCACAGCCTCAACTCAGGGGAAGCAGCCCCTGAGGCAAGACCTGCTGGAGAAGCCCTGCGCGCCCACCAGATAGGCGAGAGCAAAGCCAGCAGTGTAGCGAGCCTCCTCGGGAGAAGAGGAGGCAGCCGATCCCAGTCAAGAGGAAAGCCCTGCTTGCACGGAGCTAAGTGGGCCTCCAGTACGGCAGAGCTCTAGCTCTGCTCAGAGCCCCGATCTGGCAGAGTTTCTGGCGCGAGGCTGCTCGGCCGGGGCTCGCCTTGCCCAGACTTGCCTTGCTTTTAGGCTCCCTCCCCAGGAAGGAGCTGTCTGAGCGAGCCTGGGAGACGACACTGCTGCCTTCCTTGCCTCAGCTCCAATCCTGCCTTGCCTTTGCACATAGGTGCCAGGCGTGGTTGGGAGAGGCTTAGGGGGTGGTGGGTTGCACACTGCCAAGGGCTTCAGCAGTGAGAGCTCTGTCAGAGGGAAGGGAAGGGCAACTGCAGGGCTCCTCCAGCGGTTTCTAGGCCGCCTAGAATCAGCGCCGCACCGAGAGCACCAGGCTCCAGGGCCCCTGGCTGGGGTTTTCAGCCCCCGCACACACGGAGGCTGATTCCTTGGGTGCCCAGAAAGTGTATGACAGACGTAGGTTCCCTAGCACTCTCCTCCCCAGCAGAGACATGTGCAGGTGTTTGGGGCCTGATCCTGCGTGTCTGGGTTCC
>NW_017208845.1:0-3684 GCF_001704415.2 Capra hircus | reverse complement strand
TTTATCCCAAGGATGCAAGGATTCTTCAATATCCGCAAATCAATCAATGTAATTCACCACATTAACAAATTGAAAAATAAAAACCATATGATTATCTCAATAGATGCAGAGAAAGCCTTTGACAAAATTCAACATCCATTTATGATAAAAACTCTCCCAGAAAGCAGGAATAAGAAGAAACATAACCTCAACATAAAAGCAATATATGACAAACCCACAGCAAACATTATCCTCAATGGTGAAAAATTGAAAGCATTCCCCTAAAGTCAGGAACAAGACAAGGGTGTCCACTTTCACCGCTACTATTCAACATAGTTCTGGAAGTTTTGGCCACAGCAATCAGAGCAGAAAAGAAATAAAAAGGAATCCAAATTGGAAAAGAAGAAGTAAAACTCTCACTGTTTGCAGATGACATATGATCCTCTACATGGAAAACCCTAAAGACTCCACCAGAAAAATTACTAGAGCTAATCAATGAATATAGTAAAGTTGCAGGGATATAAAATCAACACACAGAAATCCCTTGCATTCCTATACACGAATAATGAGAAAGTAGAAAAAGAAATTAAGGAAACAATTCCATTCACCATTGCAACGAAAAGAATAAAATACTTAGGAATATATCTACCTAAAGAAAACTAAAGACCTATATATAGAAAACTATAAAACACTGATGAAAGAAATCAAAGAGGACACTAATAGATGGAGAAATATACCATGTTCATGGATCGGAAGAATCAATATAGTGAAAATGAGTATACTACCCAAGCAGCAATTTACAAATTTAATGCAATCCCTGTCAAGCTACCAGCCACATTTTTCACAGAACTAGAACAAATAATTTCAAGATTTGTATGGAAACACAAAAAACCTCGAATAGCCAAAGCAATCTTGAGAAAGAAGAATGGAACTGGAGGAATCAACTTGCCTGACTTCAGGCTCTACTACAAAGCCACAGTCATCAAGACAGTATGGTACTGGCACAAAGACAGACATATAGATCAATGGAACAAAATAGAAAGCCCAGAGATAAATCCACACACATATGGACACCTTATCTTTGACAAAGGAGGCAAGAATATACAATGGAGTAAAGACAATCTCTTTAACAAGTGGTGCTGGGAAAACTGGTCAACCACTTGTAAAAGAATGAAACTAGATCACTTTCTAACACCGTACACAAAAATAAACTCAAAATGGATTAAAGATCTAAATGTAAGATCAGAAACTATAAAACTCCTAGAGGAGAACATAGGCAAAACACTCTCAGACATAAATCACAGCAGGATCCTCTATGATCCACCTCCCAGAATTCTGGAAATAAAAGCAAAAATAAACAAATGGGATCTAATTAAAATTAAAAGCTTCTGTACAACAAAGGAAAATATAAGCAAGGTGAAAAGACAGCCTTCTGAATGGGAGAAAATAATAGCAAATGAAACAACTGACAAACAACTAATCTCAAAAATATACAAGCAACTTCTGCAGCTCAATTCCAGAAAAATAAACGACCCAATCAAAAAATGGGCCAAAGAACTAAATAGACATTTCTCCAAAGAAGACATACGGATGGCTAACAAACACATGAAAAGATGCTCAACATCACTCATTATTAGAGAAATGCAAATCAAAACCACAATGAGGTACCACTTCACACCAGTCAGAATGGCTGCGATCCAAAAATCTGCAAGCAATAAATGCTGGAGAGGGTGTGGAGAAAAGGGAACCCTCCTACACTGTTGGTGGGAATGCAAACTAGTACAGCCACTATGGAGAACAGTGTGGAGATTCCTTAAAAAATTGCAAATAGAACTACCTTATGACCCAGCAATCCCACTTCTGGGCATACACACCGAGGAAACCAGAATTGAAAGAGACACATGTACCCCAATGTTCATCGCAGCACTGTTTATAATAGCCAGGACATGGAAACAACCTAGATGTCCATCAGCAGATGAATGGATAAGAAAGCTGTGGTACATATACACAATGGAGTATTACTCAGCCGTTAAAAAGAATTCATTTGAATCAGTTCTGATGAGATGGATGAAACTGGAGCCAATTATACAGAGTGAAGTAAGCCAGAAAGAAAAACACCAATACAGTATACTAACACATATATATGGAATTTAGGAAGATGGCAATGACGACCCTGTATGCAAGACAGGAAAAAAGACACAGATGTGTATACGGACTTTTGGACTCAGAGGGAGAGGGAGAGGGTGGGATGATTTGGGAGAATGGGAATTCTAACATGTATACTGTCATGTAAGAATTGAATCGCCAGTCCATGTCTGACGTAGGGTGCAGCTTGCTTGGGGCTGGTGCATGGGGATGACCCAGAGAGATGTTGTGGGGAGGGAGGTGGGAGGGGGGTTCATGTTTGGGAACGCATGTAAGAATTAAAGATTTTAAAATTTAAAAAAAATAAAAATTAAAAAAAAAAAAAAAAAAAAAAAAAAAGAATTCATTTGAATCAGTTCTGATGAGATGGATGAAACTGGAGCCAATTATACAGAGTGAAGTAAGCCAGAAAGAAAAACACCAATACAGTATACTAACACATATATATGGAATTTAGGAAGATGGCAATGACGACCCTGTATGACAAAAGACACAGATGTGTATATAACGGACTTTTGGACTCAGAGGGAGAGGAGAGGGTGGGATGATTTGGGAGAATGGGAATTCTAACATGTATACTGTCATGTAAGAATTGAATCGCCAGTCCATGTCTGACGTAGGGTGCAGCTTGCTTGGGGCAGGTGCATGGGGATGACCCAGAGAGATGTTGTGGGGAGGGAGGTGGGAGGGGGGTTCATGTTTGGGAACGCATGTAAGAATTTAAGAATTTAAAATTAAAAAATAAATAAATAAATAAAATTAAAAAAAAAAAAAAAAAAAAGAAAAAGTTATGAGCAACCCAGATAGCATATTCAAAAGCAGAGACATTACCCTGCCGACTAAAGTCTGACTAGTCAAGGCTATGGTTTTTCCAGTAGTCATGTATGGATGTGAGAGTTGGACTGTGAAGAAGGCTGAGCGCCGAAGAATTGATGCTTTTGAAGTGTGGTGTTGGAGAAGACTCTTGAGAGTCCCTTGGACTGCAAGGAGATCCAACCATTCCATTCTGAAGGAGATCAGCCCTGGGATTTCTTTGGAAGGAATGATGCTAAAGCTGAAACTCCAGTACTTTGGCCACCCATGCGAAGTTTGACTCACTGTTAAAGACTCTGATGCTGGGAGGGATTGGGGGCAGGAGGAGAAGGGGATGACAGAGGATGAGATGGCTGGATGGCATCACTGACTCAATGGACGTGAGTCTGGGTGAACTCCGGGAGTTGGTGATGGACAGGGAGGCCTGGCATGCTGCGATTCATGGGGTTGCAAAGAGTCGGACACGACTGAGCAACTGAACTGAACTGATGATCAAGTTCTACAAGCACTCAAAGAAATAATTCAAACTTGCATAAACCATTCCAGAGAATAGAAATGCATTTTTTCAAGCTATGTTACCTCAATGTAAAAAATTTGTCAAGAACAAGGAGAGAAGTGGAAGGTATAGTACAAGCTTAGAAATATACATGTAACAATCATAAAACCCGAGCAGGCCAAATCCAGCAGTGTGTTAAAAAGGTAATACATGGTAAACAACTTGGCTTTATCTTGGAATTGCAGAGTTGA
>NW_017208844.1:0-3685 GCF_001704415.2 Capra hircus | reverse complement strand
TGTGCAGGTGCTCTCGAGTTACGACGGGGTCCTCAGGGACGCGCTCTGGGAGATCTCAGGAAAGGCCAGTCCCCATGCGAGTTGCTCGGTCCTCTCGGGTTACTCTCCCGTCGATGCTGGGGCCTAAGATCTTGTGTGGAGTCGTGTCGGAACCAGAGGATTCCTATCAGTGCCGACATGGATCTTGGGGTACTTCTGGAGTCTCCCCAGGGAGTCAGTCCTCGTCTCGAGTGGGGGCATGCACGTGCGCTTTCGTCCCGAGCTGTAGCAGCAGTGTTCGCTCTTCCCTTCGCTGGATCAAGGATCTGTGGCTTTCCCTCGAGGCTTTCCCACGAGGCTTTCCCACGAGGCTTTCCCACAGGACTGTCCAACGTGCCACCATGGTGTGACTCGATCCTCGGCTTGAAAGTCGAGGCAGTGAAGGGAAAACAGGTTTCCCTGGAATGGACTGAGACATCTGGGGACTCTGGGAATGGTGGCACGACCCTGGAATCTTCTCGCCTTTCCTGTGGAGAGCACCTCCTCTTGAGATGCGACGGGAAGGCCAGGAATTCTTTCCCGATCACGCAGGGAAAGGATCTGTCCTCTCGAGCTAGTAGGCGAAAACGGGGCTCCTCTGGATGTGGGCGATACTCCCCTGCTTCCTCTCGAGTGGAGACGGGTATGTCGGAGAACTTCTTGAGTTTCAGCAAGGGTGTGAAGGACCCTTTGGAAGTTCCAGAGGTTAGGTGTGATTAGCCTCGAGACGCCTCAGCGGAAAATGGGCCTCATCTCGCCTGGAGGGGATAACCTCCTGGATTTTCTCGAGTTGCGGCAGGTGCTCTCGACTTACGACGGGGACCTCAGGGACCCGCTCTAGTGACCTCAGGAAAGGCTAGTCCACATGCGAGTTGCTCGGTGGCCTCTTGGGATTCCTCTCCCGTCGATGCTGGGGCCTTAGACCTTGTGTGGAGTCGGTGCCGGAACCTGAGGATTCCTCTCCAGTGCTCACATGGATCTTGGGTTCTTCTGGAGTCTCCCCAGGGGAGTCAGTCCTCGTCTCGAGTGGGGGCATGCACATGCGCTTTCCTCCCGAGCTGTAGCAGCAGTGTCACGCTTCCCTTCGCGTGGATCAAGACATCTGTGGCTTTCCCTCGAGGCTTTCCCACGAGGCTTTCCGACGAGGCTTTCCCACAGGGCTGTCCCACTAGCCACCATGGTGTGTGTCGATCCTTGGCTTGAAAGTAGAGGAAGTGCAGGGAAAACAGGTTTCCCTGGAATGGACTGAGGCATCTGGGGTCTCTGGGAATGGTGGCACGACCCTGGAGTTCCTCTCTCCTTTCCTGTGGAGAGCATCTCCTCTTGAGATGCGACGGGAACGCCGGGAATTCTTTCCCGACCACGCAGGGAAAGGATCCCTCCTCTCGAGCTAGGAGCGGAAATGGGACTCCTCTGGATGTGGGCGGGACTCTCGTGCTTCCTCTCTAGTGGAGACGGGCATGTCGGGGAACTTCTTGAGTTGCAGCAAGGGTGTGAAGGACCCTTTGGTAGTTCTAAAGGTTAGGTGTGATTAGCCTCGAGATGCCTCAGTGGAAATGGGCCTCATCTCGCCTGGAGGGAGAACCTCCTGGATTTTATCGAGTTGCGGCAGGTGGTCTCGACTTACGACGGGGACCTCAGGGACCCGCTCTGGTGGCCTCAGGAAAGGCCAGTCCCCTTGCGAGTTGCTCGGGGGCCTCTCGGGATTCCTCTCCCGTCGATGCTGGGGCCTAAGATCTTGTGTGGAGTTGGTGCCGAAACCTGAGTATTCCTCTCCAGTGCTGACATGGATCTGGGGTACGTCTGGAGTCTCCCCAGGGGAGTCAGTCTTCGTCTCAAGTGGGGCATGCACGTGCGCTTTCCTCCCTAGCTGTAACAGCCTTGTCACCCTTCCATAGGCGTGGATCAAGGGATCTGTGGCTTTCGCTTGAGGCTTTCCCACGAGGATTTCCCACGAGGCTTTCCCACATGGCTGTCCCACGTGCCACCGTGGTGTGAGTCGATCTCGGCTTCAAAGTCGAGGCAGTGCAGGGAAAACAGGTTTCCCTGGAATGGACTGAGACATCTGGGGGACTCTGGAATGGTGGAACGACCCTGGAGTTCCTCTTGCCTTTCCTGTGGAGAGCGCCTCCTCTTGAGATGCGACGGGAACACCGGGAATTCTTTCCCGACCACGCAAGGAAAGGATGCCTCCTCTCGAGCTAGGAGGCAGAAACGGGGCTCCTCTGGATGTGGGCGGAACTCTCCTGCTTCCTCTCGAGTGGAGACGGGTATGTCGGGAAATTCTTGAGTTGCAGCAAAGGTGTGTAGGACCCTTTGGAAGTTCCAGAGGTTAGGTGTGATTAGCCTCGAGACGCCTCAGCGGAAATGGGCCTCATCTCGCCTGGAGGGGAGAACCTCCTGGATTTTCTCGAGTTGCGGCAGGTGGTCTCGACTTACGACGGCGACCTCAGGGACCCGCTCTGGTGGCCTCAGGAAAGGCCAGTCCCCATGCGAGTTGCTCGGTGGCCTCTCAGGATTCCTCTCCCGTCGATGCCAGGGCCTAAGACCTTGTGTGGAGTAGGTGTCGGAACCTGAGCATTCCTCTCCAGTGCTGACATGGATCTTGGGTACTTCTGGAGTCTCCCCAGGGGAGTCAGTCCTCATCTCGATGGGGGCATGCACGTGAGCTTTCATCCGAGCTGTAGCAGCAGTGTCACGCTTCCCTTCTCATGGATCAATGCATCAGGTCTTTCCCTCGAGTCGTTCCCACGAGGCTTTCCCACTGGGCTGTCCCACGTGCCACCTTGGTGTGAGTCGATCCTCGGCTTGAAAGTCGAGGCAGTGCAGGGAAATCAGGTTTACCTGGAATGGACTGAGACATCTGGGGTCTCTGTGAATGTGGCACGACCCTGGAGTTCCTCTCGCCTTTCCTGTGGAGAGCGCCTCCTCTTGAGATGAGACGGGAACCCAGGGAATTCTTTCCCGACCACGCAGGGAAAGGATCCCTCCTCTCGAGCTAGGAGGCGAAACGGGGCTCCTCTGGATGTGGGCGGGACTCTCGTACTTCCTCTCGAGTGTAGACGAGTATGTCGGGGAACTTCTTGAATTGCAGCAAGGTGTGAAGGACCCTTAGGAAGTTCAAGATGTTAGATGTGATTAGCCTCGAGACGCCTCAGTGGAAATGGGCCTCATCTCGCCTGGAGGGGAGAACCTCCTGCAATTTGTCGAGTTGCGGCAGGTGCTCTCGACCTACGACGGGGACCTCAGGGACCCGCTCTGGTGGCCTCAGGAAAGGCCAGTCCCCCAAGCGAGTTGCTCGGGGCCTCTCGAGAGTCCTCTCCCGTCGATGCCGTGCCTAAGACCTTGTGTGGAGTGGGTGCGGGAACCTGAGGATTCCTCTCCAGTGCCGACATGGGATCTTGGGTACTTCTGGCGTCTCCCCAGGGCGTCAGTCCTCGTCTCCATTGGGGCATGCAGGTAGGATTTCTCCCGAGCTGTAGCGGCAGAGTCACGATTCCCTTCGCGTCGATCAAGGGATCTGTGGCTTTCCCTCGAGGCCTTCCTCGAGGCTTTCCCACGAGGCTTTCCCACTGGGCTGTCCTACGTGCCACCATTGTGTGAGTCGATCCTCGGCTTGAAAGTCGAGGCAAGGCAGTGAAAAACAGGTTTCCCAGGAATGGACTGA
>NW_017208843.1:0-3686 GCF_001704415.2 Capra hircus | reverse complement strand
GCTCTCACAGGAAAGGCGAGAGGAACTCCAGGGTCGTGCACCATTCCCAGAGTCCGTGTCCAGTCAATGGGAGCCCTCTTGGTGCCAACGAGAGAAGACTTCTTTCCCGTGGAGTTGAGCGGCCTCCTCTTGAGTTGCGACGGGAATGCCGGGCATTCTTCCCGAACAACAGGGAAAGGATCCTCCTCTCGAGCTAGGAGGGGAATCGGGCTCCTCTGAATGTGGGCGGGACTCTCATGCTTCCTCTCGAGTGGAGACGGGTATGTTTGGGATCTTCTTGAGTTGCAGCAAGGGTGTGAAGGACCCTTTGTAAGGTCCAGAGGTTAGGTGTGATTAGCCTTGAGACACCTCAGTGGAAATGGTCCTCATCTCGCCTGGAAGGGAGAACCTCCTGGATTTTCTCAAGTTGCGGCAGGTGCTCTCGACCACGACGGGGCCCTCAGGGACCCGCTCTGGTGGCCTCAGGAAAGGCCAGTCCCCATGCAAGTTGTACGGGACCTCTCGGGATTCCTCTCCCGTCGGTGCCGGGGCCAAGGCCTTGTGTGGAGTCGGTTCCGGAACCTGAGGATTTCTCTCCAGTGCTGACATGGATCTTGGGGTACTTCTGGAGTCTCCCCAGGGGAGTCAGTCCTCGTCTCGAGTGGGGGCATGCACGTGCGCTTTCCTCCCGAGCTGTAGCAGCAGTTCACGCTTCCCTTCGCGAGGATCAAGGGATCTTTCCCTCGAGGCTTTCTTTCCCACGAGGCTTTCCACAGGGTTGTCCCACGTGCCACCGTGGTGTGAGTCGATCCTCGGCTTGAAAGTCGAGGCAGTGCAGGGAAAACAGGTTTCCCTGGAATGGACTGAGACATCTGGGGACTCTGGGAATGGTGGCATGACCCTGGAGTTCCTCTCGCCTTTCCTGTGGAGAGCGCCTCCTCTTGAGATGCGACGGGAACGCCGGGCATTCTTTCCGACCACGCAGGGAAAGGATCTCCTCTCGAGCAAGGAGGCGGAAACGCGGCTCCTCTGGATGTGGGCGGGACTCTCGTGACTCCTCTCGAGTGGAGACGGGTATGTCGGGAACTTCTTGAGTTGCAGCAAGGGTGTGAAGGACCCTTTGGAAGTTCCAGAGGTTAGGTGTGATTATCCTTGAGACGCTTCAGGGGAAATGGTCCTCATGTCGCCTGGAGGGGAGAACCTCCTGGATTTTCTCGAGTTGCGGCAGGTGCTCTCGACTTATGACGGGACCTCAGGGACCCGCTCTGGTGGCCTCAGGAAAGGCCAGTCCCCAGCGAGTTGGTCGGGGGCATCTCGGGATTCCTCTCTGTCGATGCCAGGGCCTAAGACCTTGTGTGGAGTCGGTGAAGGAACCTGAGGATTCCTCTCCAGTGCTGACATGGATCTTGGAGTATTGCTGGAGTCTCCCCAGGGGAGTCAGTCCTCGTCTCGATTGGGGCTTGCACTTGCGCTTTCCTCCCGAGCTGTAGCAGCAGTGTCACGCTTCCCTTCCCTTGGATAAAGGGATCTGTGGCTTTCCCTCGAGGCTTTCCACGAGGTTTCCCACAAGGCTTTCCCACAGGGATGTCCCACGAGCCACCGTGGTGTGAGTCGATCTTCGGCTTGAAAGTCGAGGCAGTGCAGGAAAACAGGTTTCCCTGGAATGGACTGAGACATTGGGGGACTCTGGGAATGGTGGCACGACCCTGGAGTTCCTCTCGCTTTTCCTGTGGAGATCGCCTCTCTTGAGATGCGAAAGGAACGCCGGGAATTCTTTCCCGACCAGCAGGGAAAGGATCCTCCTCTCGAGCTAGGAAGCGGAACCGGGGCTCCTCTGGATGTGGGCGGGACTCTCGTGCTTCCTCTCGAGTGGAGACGGGTAAGTCGGGGAACTTCTTGAGTTGCAGCAAGGGTGTGAAGGACCCTTTGGAAGTTCCAGAGGTTAGGTGTGATTAGCCTCTAGACGCCTCAGCGGAAATGGGCCTCATCTGGCCTGGAGGGGAGAACCTCCTGGATTTTCTCGAGTTGCGGCAGGTGGTCTCGACTTACAACGGGGACCTATGGGACCCGCTCTGGTGGCCTCAGGAAAGGCCAGTCACCATGCGAGTTGTTCGGGTGCCTCTCGGTATTCCTCTCCGTCGATGCCGGGACCTAAGACCTTGTGTGGAGTCGGTGCCAGAACCTGAGGATTCCTCTCCAGTGCTGACATGGATTTGGGGTACTTCTGGAGTCTCCCCAGGGGAGTCAGTCCTCCTCTCGAATTGGGGCATGCAGGTGCGATTTCCTCTCGAGCTGTAGCAGCAGTGTCACGCTTCCCTTTGCGTGGATCCACAGATCTCTGGCTTTCCCTCGAGGCTTGCCCAGGAGGCTTTCCCACAGGGCTGTCCCGCGTGCCACCGTGGTGTGAGTCGATCCTCGGCTTGAAAGTCGAGGCAGTGCAGGGAAAACAGGTTTCCCTGGAATGGACTGAGACATCTGGGGGACTCTGGGAATGGTGGCACGACCCTGGAGTTCCTCTCGCCTTTCCTGTGGAGAGCGCCTCCTCTTGAGATGCAACGGAAATGCCGGAATTCTTTGCCGACCACGAGGGCAAGGATCCTCCTCTCTAGCTAGGAGGCGGAAACGGGGCTCCTCTGGATGAGGGCGGGACTCGTGATTCCTCTCGAGTGGAGACGGGTATGTCGGGGAACTTCTTGAGTTGCAGCAAGGGTGTGAAGGACCCTTTGGAAGTTACAGATGTTAGATGTGATTAGCCTCGAGACGCCTCAGCGGAAATGGGCCTCATATCGCCAGCAGGGGAGAACCTCCTGGATTTTCTCGAGTTGCGGCAGATGCTCTCGACTTACGACGGGGACCTCAGGGACCCGCTCTGGTGGCCTCAGGAAAGGCCAGTCCCATGCGAGTTGCTCGGGGGCCTCTCGGGATTCCACTCCCGTCGATGCCGGCGTCTAAAACCTTGTGTGGAGTCGGTGCCGAACCTGAGGATTCCTCTCCAATGTTGACATGGATCTTGGGTACTTCTGGAGTCTCCCAGTGAGTCCTCGTCTCGAGTGGGGCATGGATGTGCGCTTTCCTCCCGAGCTGTAGCAGCAGTGTCACGCTTCCCTTCGCGTGGATCAAGGGATCTGTGGCTTTCCTCGAGGCTTTCCCACGAGGCTTTGCCACAGGGCTGTCCCACGTTCCACCGTGGTGTGAGTCGATCCTTGGCTTGAAAGTCGAGGCAGTGCAGGGAAAACAGTTTTCCCTGGAATGGACTGAGACATTTGGGGGACTCTGGAATGGTGGCACGACCCTGGAGTTCCTCTCGCTTTTCCTCTGGAGATCGCCTGCTCTTGAGATGCGAAGGAACGCCGGGAATTCTTTCCCGACCACGCAGGGAAAGGATCCCTCCTCGAGCTAGGAAGGCGGAACCGGGGCTCCTCTGGATGTGGGCGGGACTCTCGTGCTTCCTCTCGAGTGGAGACGGGTAAGTCGGGGAACTTCTTGAGTTTGCAGCAAGGGTGTGAAGGACCCTTTGGAAGTTCCAGGGTTAGGTGTGATTAGCCTCGAGACGCCTCAGCGGAAATGCCTCATGGCGCCTGGAGGGGAGAACCTCCTGGATTTTCTCGAGTTGCGGCAGGTGCTCTCGACTTACGACGGGGACCTCAGGGACCCGCTCTGGTGGCCTCAGGAAAGGCCAGTCCCCTGCGAGTTGCTCGGGGCCCCTC
>NW_017208842.1:0-3687 GCF_001704415.2 Capra hircus | reverse complement strand
ACTCCAGGGTCGTGCCACCATTCCCAGAGTCCCCAGATGCTCAGTCCATTCAGGGAAACCTGTTTCCCTGCACTCCCCCGACTTTCAAGCCGAGGATCGACTCAAACCGCGTGGCACGTGGACAGCCCTGTGGGAAAGCCCTGCGGGAAATCCTCGAGGAAAAGCCACAGATCCCTTGATCCAAGCAAAGGAAGCGTGACACTGCTGCAAAAGCTGGGGAGGAAAGCGCACGTGCATGCCTCCCTTCGAGACGAGGACTGACTCCACTGGGGAGACTCCAGAAGTACCCCAAGATCCATGTCAGCACTGGAGAGGAATCCTCACGTTCCGGCACTGACTCCACACAAGGACTTAGGCCCCGGCATCGACGGGAGAGGAATCCGAGAGGCCCCCGACAACTCGCATGGGGAATGGCCTTCCTGAGGCCACCAGCGCGGTCCCTGAGGTCCCAGTCGTAAGTCGAGAGCACCTGCCGCAACTCGAGAAAATCCAGGAGGTTCTCGCCTCCAGGCGAGATGAGGCCCATTTCCGCAGAGGCGTCTCGAGGCTAATCACATCTAACATCTGGAACTTCCAACGGGTCCTTCACACCCTTGCTGCAACTCAAGAAGTTCCCCGACATACCCGTCTCCACTTGAGAGGAAGCACGAGAGTCCTGGCAACATCCATAGGAGCCCCGTTTCCGACTCCTAGCTCGAGAGGAGGGATCCTTTCCCTGCGTGGTCGGAAAGAATTCCCGGCGATCCCGTCGAATCTCAAGAGGAGGCGCTCTACACAGGAAAGGCGAGAGGAACTCCAGCGTCGTGCCACCATTCCCAGAGTCAACCAGATGTCTCCGTCCATTTCAGGGAAACCTGTTTTCCCTGCACTGCCTCGACTTTCAATCCGAGGATCGACTCACATCACGGTGGCACGTGGGACAGCCCTATGTGAAGCGTCGTGGGAAAGGCCCTGATCCCTTGATCCACGCGAAGAGTAGCACGACACTGCTGCTACAGCTCGGGAGAAAGCGCACGTGCATGCCCCCACTCGAGACGAGGACTGACTCCCTGGGGAGACTACATAAGAACCCCCAAGATCCATGTCTGCACTGGAGAGGAATCCTCAGGTTCCGGCACCGACTCCACACAAGGCCTTTGGCCCGGCATTGACCGGAGAGGAATCCCGAGAGGCCCCCTAGCAACTCGCATGTGGACTGGCCTTTCCTGAGGCCACCAGAGCGGGTCCCTGATGTCCCAGTCGTAAATCGAGAGCACCTGCCGCAACTCGAGAAAATCCAGGAGGTTCTCCCCTCCATTTGAGATGAGGCCCATTTCCGCTGAGGCGTCTCGAGGCTAATCACATCTAACATTTGGAACTTTCAAAGGGTCCTTCACACCCTTGCTGCAATTCAAAAGTTCCCCGACATACCCGTCGCCACTCGAGAGGAAGCACGAGAGTCCCGCCCACATCCAGAGGAGCCACGTTTCCGTCTCCTAGCTCGAGAGGAGGGATCCTTTCCCTGCGTGGTCGGGAAAGAATTCCCGGCGTTCCCGTCGCATCTCAAGAGGAGGCGCTCTCCACAGGAAAGGCGAGAGGAACTCCAGGGTCGTGCCACCATTCCCAGAGTCCCCCAGATGTCTCAGTCCACTCCAGGGAAACCTGTTTTCCCTGCACTGCCTCGACTTTCAAGCCGAGGATCCACTCACACCAAGGTGGCACGTGGGATAGCCCTGTGGGAAAGCCTCGTGGGAAAGCCTCCTGGGAATGCCTGGAGGGAAAGCCACAGATCCCTTGATCCACGCGAAGGGAAGCGTGACACTGCTGCTACAGCTCGGGAGGAAAGCGCACGTGCATGCCCCCACTCGAGACGAGGACTGACTCCCTGGGGAGACTTCAGAAGTACCCAAGATCCATGTCAGCACTGGAGAGGAATCCTCAGGTTCCGGCCCCGACTCCACACAAGGTCTTAGGGCCCGGCATCGACGGGAGAGGAATCCGAGAGGACCTCAAGCAACTCGCATGGGGACTGGCCTTTCCTGAGGCCACCAGAGCGGGTCCCTGAGGTCCCCGTCTTAAGTCCAGAGCACCTGCCGCAACTCGAGAAAATCCAGGAGGTTTCCCCTCCAGGCGAGATGAGGCCCATTTCCGCTGAGGCTTCTCGAGGCTAATCATACCTAACCTCTGGAACTTCCAAAGGGTCCTTCACACTCTTGCTGCAACTCAAGAAGTTCCCCGATATACCCGTCTCCACTCGAGACGAAGCACGAGAGTCCCGCCCACATCCAAAGGAGCCCGTTTCCGCCTCATAGCTGGAGAGGAGGGACCCTTTCCCTGCGTGGTCTGGAAAGAATTCCCGGCGTTCCCGTCGCATCTCAAGAGGAGGTGCTCTCCACAGGAAAGGCGAGAGGAACTCCAGGTTCGTGCCACCATTACCAGAGTCCTCCAGATGTCTCAGTCCATTCCAGGGAAACCTGTTTTTCCCTGCACTGCCTCGACTTTCAAGCCGAGGATCGACTCACACCACGGTGGCACGTGGGAGAGCCCTGTGAGAAAGCCTCGTGGGAAAGCCTCGTGGGAAAGCCTCGTGGGAAAGCCTCGAGGGAAAGCCACTGATCACATGATCCAGGCGACGGGAGGGTTACACTGCTGCTACAGCTCGGGAGGAAAGCGCACGTGCATGCCCCCACTGAGAGGAGGACTGACTCCCCTGGGGAGACTCCAGAAGTACCCTAAGATCCATGTCAGCACTGGAGAGGAATCCTCAGGTTCCAGCACTGACTCCACACAAAGTCTTAGGCCCCGGCATCGAAGGGAGAGGAATCCCAAGTGGCCCCCGAGCTACTCGCATGGGGACTGGCCTTTCCTGAGGCCACCAGAGCGGGTCCCTGAGGTCCCCGTCTTAAGTCGAGAGCACCTGCAGCAACTCGAGAACATCCAGGATTTTCTCCCCTCGGGCAAGATGAGGTCCATTTCCGCTGAGGCGTCTCGAGGCTAATCACACCTAACCTCTGGAACTTCCAAAGGGTCCTTCACACGCTTGCTGCAACTCAAGAAGTTCCCCGACATCCAGTCTCCACTCAAGAGGAAGCACGAGGGTCCCGCCCACATCCAGAGGAGCCTGGATTCCACCTCGTAGCTTGAGATTAGGGATTCTTTTTTCCTGCTTCGTCTGGAAAGAATTCCCGGCTTTCCCGTCGCATCTCAAGAAGAGCGCTCTCAACAGGAAAGGCGAGAGAAACTCCAGTGTCTTGCCACAATTCCAAGGGGACCCCAGATGTCTCAGTCCATTCCAGAGGAACTTGTTTTCCCTGCACTGCCTCTACTTTCACGCCGAGGATCCACTCACTCCACCATGGCATGTCCCTGGTGGGACAGCCCTGTGGGAAAGCCTCTTCGGAAAGCCTCGAGGGAAAGCACAGATCCCTTGATCCCCGCGATGGGAAAGTGTGACACTGCTGCTACAGTTCGTGAGGAACGCTCAAGTGCATGCCCCCACACGAGATGAGCACTGACTCCCAGGAGAGACTCCAGAAGTACCCAAGATCCATGTCAGCACTGGAGAGGAATCCTCAGGTTCCAGCCCCACTCCACCAAGGTCTTTAGCCCCCGAACATAAGGCCCCGTCGTAAGTCGAGGGCACCTGCCACACTCGAGAAAATCCAGGAGGTTCTCCCTCCAGGCGAGATGAGGCCCATTTCCACGGAG
>NW_017208841.1:0-3688 GCF_001704415.2 Capra hircus | reverse complement strand
GAGAGAAGGAGGAGAGTTCTGCCCACATCCAGAGGAGCCCCCGTTTCCGCCTCCTAGCTCGAGAGGAGGGATCCTTTCCCTGCGTGTTCGGGAAAGAATTCCCGGCGTTCCCGTCGCATCACAAGAGGAGACGCTCTCCACAGGAAAGGCGAGAGAACTCCAGGGTCGTGACACCATTCCCAGAGTCCCCCAGATGTCTCAGTCCATTCCAGGAAACCTGTTCCCTGCACTGCCTCGACTTTAAAGCCGAGGATAACTCACACCACGGTGGCATCGTGGGACAGCCCTGTGAGAAAGCCTCGTGGGCCCTGTGGGAAAGCCTCAAGGAAAGCCACAGATCTCTTGATCCACGCGAAGGGAAGCGTGACACTTGTGCTACAAGCTTGGGAGGAAAGCGCACGTGCATGCCCCCGCTCGAGACGAGGACTGACTCCCATGGGGAGACTCCAGAAGTACCCAGGATCCATGTTGCACTGGAGAGGAATGCTCAGGTTCCGGCACGGACTCCATACAAGATCTTAGGCCCTGGCATCGACGAGAGAGGAATCCCAAAGAGGCCCCCCAATCAACTCGCATGTGGACTGGCCTTTCCTGAGGCCAACAGAGCAGGTGGCCTGAGGTCCCATTCGTAAGTCGAGAGCGCCTGCCACAACTCGAGAAAATTCAGGAAGTACTCCCCTCCAGGCGAGATGAGGCCCATTTCCCAGAGGCGTCTCGAGGCTAATCACACCTAACCTATGGAACTTCCAAAGGGTCCTTCACACCCTTGCTGCAACTCAAGAAGTTCCCTGACATACCCGTCTCCACTCGAGAGGAAGCACGAGATTCCCGCCCACATCTAGAGGAGCCCCGTTTCCGCCTCCTAGCTCGAGAGGAGGATCCTTTCCCTGTGTTCTCGGAAAGAATTCCCGGCGTTCCCGTTGCATCTCAAGAGGAGGCCATCTCCACAGGAAAGGCGAGGGGAACTCCAGGGTGTGCCACCAATCTGATAGTCCCCCAGAGGTCTCAGTCCATTCCAGGAAACCTGTATTCCCTGCACTGCCTCGAATTTCAAGCCGAGGATCGACTCACACCACGTTGGCACGTGGGACAGCCCTGTGGAAAAGCCTCGTGGGAAAGCCTTGTGGAAAAGACTCGAGGAAAAGCCACTGATTCCTTGATCCACTCGACGGGAAACATGACACTGCTGCCCCATCTCGGGAGGAAAGCGCACTTGCATGCCCCCAAACGAGACGAGGACTGACTCCCCTAGGAGACTCCAAAAGTACCCCAAAATCCATGTCAGCACTGGAGAGGAATGCTCAGGTTCCGGCACCGACTCTACACAGGGTCTTAGGCCCCGGCATCGACGGAGAGGAGGCCCTAGAGGCCCCGAATTACTCGCATGGGGACTGGCCTTTGGTGAGGCCACCAGAGCGGGTCCCGGATGTCCCCGTCGTAAGTCGAGAGCACCTGCCGCAACTCGAGAAAATCCAGGAGTTTCGCCCCTCCAGGCGAGATGAGGCCCATTTCCGCTGAGGCGCCGCGAGGCTAATCACACCTAACCTCTGGAACTTCCAAAAGGGTCCTTCACACCCTTGCTGTAACTCAACAAGTTCCCCGATATACCCGTCTCCACTCGAGAGGAAGTATGAGAGTCCCGCCCACATCCGGAGGAGCCCCGTTTCCCCCTCATAGCTCGAGAGGAGGGATCCTTTCCCTGCGTGGTCGGGAAAGAATTCCCGGCATTCCCGTCGCATCTCAAGAGGAGGCTCTCTACACAGGAAAGGCGAGAGGAACTCCAGGGTCGTGCCACCATTCCCAGAGTCCCCCAGATGTCTCAGTCCATTCCAGGATACCTGTTTTCCCTGCACTGCTCGACTTTCAAGCCGAGGGCCGATTCACAGCACGGTGGCACGTGGGACAGCCTTGTGGGAAAGCCTCATGGAAAGCCTCGAGGGAAAGCCTCGAAGGAAAGCCACAGATCCCTTGATCCATGCGAAGGAAAGCGTGACACTGCTGCTACAGCTCGGGAGGAAAGCGCACTTGGATGCCCCCACTCGAGACGGGACTGAGTCCCCTGGGGAGACTCCAGAAGTACCCCAAGATCCATGTCAGCACTGGAGAGGAATCCACAGGTTTCGACACCGACTCCACACATGGTCTTAAGCCCAGCATCGACGGGAGAGGATCCCGAGAGGCCCCTGAGCAACTCGCATGGGGATTGGCCTTTCCTGAGGCCACCAGAGCAGGTCCCTGAGGTCCCCGTCGTAAGTCGAGAGCACCTGCCGCAACTCGAGAAAATCCAGGAGGTTCTCCCTCCAGGCGAGATGAGGCCCATTTCCGCTGAGGCGTCTCGAGGTAGTCACACCTAACCTCTGGAACTTCCAACGGGTCCTTCACACCCTTGCCGCAACTCAAGAAGTTCCCCGACATACCCGTCTCCACTCGAGACGAAGCATGAGAGTCCCGCCCACATCCAGAGGAGCCCCGTTTCCGCCTCCTAGCTCGAGAGGAGGGATCATTTCCCTGCGTGGTCGGAAAGAATTCCCGGTTCCTGTCGCATCTCAAGAGGAGGCACTCTCCACAGTAAAGCGTGAGGAACTCCAGGGTTGTGCCACCATTCCCAGAGTCCTCCAGATATCTCAGTCCATTCCAGGAAACCTGTTTTCCCTGCACTGTTTCGACTTTCAAGCAGAGGATCGACTCACACCACGTTGCCACGTGGCACCCTGTGGGAAAGCCTCGAGGGAAAACCACAGATCCCTTGATTCACGAGAAGGAAGCGTTACAATGCTGCTACAGCTCGAGAGTAAAGCGAACTTGTATGCCCCACTCGAGACGAGGACTGACTCCACTGGGGAGAGTCCAGAAGTTCCCCAAGATCCTTTTCAGCACTGGAGAGGAAGCCTCAGGTTCCGGAACCGACTCCACACAATGTCTTAGGCCCCGGCATCGACGGGAGCGGAATCCCGAGAGGTCCCGAGCAACTCCCATGGGGACTGGCATTTCCAGGCCTCCAGAGCGGGTCCCTGAGGACAACGTCTCAAGTCGAGAGCACGTGCCGCAACTCGAGAAAATCCAGGAGGTTCTCCCCTCCAGGCGAGATGAGGCCCATTTCCGCTGAGGCGTCTCGAGGCTAATCACACCTAAACTCTGGAACTTCCAAAGGGTCCTTCACACCCTTGCTGCAACTCAAGAAGTTCCCCGACATACCCGTCTCCACTCGAGAGGAAGCACGAGAGGCCCACCCACATCCAGAGCAGTCCCGCTTCCGCCTCCTAGCTCGGAGGAGGGATCCTTTCCCTGCGTGGTCGGGACAGAATTCCCGGCGTTCCCGTCGCATCTCAAGAGGAGTCGCTTTCCACAGGAAAGGCGAGAGGAACTTCAGAGTCGTACCACCATTCCCAAAGTCCCCCAGATGTCTTCGTCCATTCCAGGGAAACCTGTTTTCCCTGCACTGCCTCGACTTTCAACCGAGGATCGACTCACACCACGGTGGCACGTGGGACAGCCCTGTGGGAAAGCCTCGTGGAAAGCCACAGATCCCTTGATCCACGCGAAGGGAAGCGTGACACTGCTGCTACAGCTCGGGAGGAAAGCGCACGTGCCTGCCCCCACTCGAGACGAGGACTGACTCCCCTGGGGAGACTCCAGAAGTTTCAAGATCCATGTCAGCACTGGAGAGGAATCCTCACGTTCCGGCAAC
>NW_017208840.1:0-3689 GCF_001704415.2 Capra hircus | reverse complement strand
GCAGCCGAGTTTGCGCGCGGCCTCTCGGATTCCTCTCCCGTCGATGCCGGGGCCTAAAGACCTTGTGTGTAGTCGGGTGGCCGGAAGCTGAGGAATCTCTCCAGTGATGACTTGGATATAGGGGTTCTTCTGGAGTCTTCCCAGGGGAGTCAGTCCTTGTCTCGAGTGGGGCATGAACGTGCGCTTTCCTCCCGAGCTGTAGCAGCAGTGTCACGCTTCCCTTCTCGTGGATTAAGGGATCTGTGGCTTTCCCTCGAGGCTTCCCCACAGGGCTGTCCCACGTGGCACCGTAGTGTGAGTCGATCCTCGCTTGAAAAGTCGAGGCAAGTGCAGGGAAAACAGGTTTCCCTGGAATGGACTGAGACATCTGGGGGACACTGGGAATGGTGGCACGACCCTGGAGTACCTCTCACCTTTCCTGTGGAGAGCGCCTCCACTTGAGATGTGACCGAAACGGCGGGAATTCATTTCCGACCACGCAGTGAAAGGATCCCTCCTCTCGAGCTAGGATGCGGAAACGGGGCCTCTGGATGTGGGCGGGACTCTCGTGCTTCCTCTCGAGTGGAGACGGGTATGTCGGGGAACTTCTTGAGTTGCAGCAAGGGTGTGAAGGACACTTTGGAAGTTCCAGAGCTTAGGTGTGATTAGCCTGGTGACGCCTCAGCGGAAACCGGCCTCATCCGCCTGGAGGGGAGAACCTCCTGGATTTTCTCGAGTTGCGGCAGGTGTTCTTTACTTACGACGGGACCTCAGGGACCCGCTCTGGTGGCCTCAGGAAAGGCCAGTCCCCATGCGAGTTGCTCGGGGGGCCTCTCAGGATTCCTCTCCATCGATGCTGGGGCCTAAGACCTTGTGTGGAGTCGGTGCCGGAACCTGAGGATTCCTCTCCAGTGCTGACATGGACCTTGGGGTACTTCTGGTGTCTCCCCAGGGGAGTCAGTCCTCGTCTCGAGGGGGGCATGCACGTGCACTTTACTCCCGAACAGTAGCAGCAGTGTCACGCTTCCTTCGCGTGGATCAAGGGAGCTGTGGCTTTCACTCGAGGCTTTCCCACGAGGCTTTCCCACGAAGGCTTTCTCACAATGCTGTCCCACGTGCCACCATGGTGTGAGTCGATCCTCGGCTTGAAAGTCGAGGCAGTGCAGGGAAAAGAGTTTTCCCTGGAATGGACTGAGACATCTGGGGGTCTCTGTGAATGTGGCACGACCCTGGAGTTCCTCTCGCCTTTCCTGTGGAAAGCGCCTCCTCTTGAGATGAGACGGGAACCCAGGGAATTCTTTCCCGACGACACGCAGGAAAGGATCCCTCCTCTCGAGATAGGAGGCGGAAACGGGCCTCCTCTGGATGCGGGCGGGACTCTCGTGCTTCCTCTCGAGTGTAGACGGGTTAGTCGGGGAACTTCTTGAGTTGCAGCAAGGGTGTGAAGGACCGTTAGGAAGTTCCAGATGTTAGATATGATTAGCCTCGAGACGCCTCAGCGGAAATGGGCCTCATCTCGCCTGGAGGGGAGAACCTCCTGCATTTCTCGAGTTGCGGCAGGTGCTCTCGATCTACGATGGGGACCTCAGGGACCCGCTCTGGTGGCCTCAGGAAAGGCCCTCCCCATGAGAGTTGCTGTGGGCCTCTCGGGAACCTTTCCCGTCGATGCCAGGGCCTAAAGACCTGTTTGAAGTCGGTGTCGGATCCTGAGATTCCTCTCCAGTGCTGACATGGATCTTGGGGTACTTCTGGAGTCTCCCCAGGGGAGTCAGTCCTCGTCTCGAGTGGGGGCATGCACGTGCCCTTTCCCCCCGAGCTGTAGCGCAGTGTCACGCTTCATTTGCGTGGATCAAGGATGTGTGGCTTTCCCTCGAGCTTTGGAGGCTCCCACGAGACTATCCCACAAGGCTGTCCCACGTGCCACCGTGGTGTGAGTCGATCCTCGCTTGAAAGTCGAGGCAGTGCAGGGAAAACAGGTTTCCCTGGAATGGACTGAGACATCTGGGGGACTCTGGGAATGGTGGCACGACCCTGGAGTTCCTCTCGCCTTTCCTGTGGAGAGTGCCTCTTCTTGAGTTGCGACGGAACGGGGGAATTCATTCCCGACCACGATGGGAAAGGATCCCTCCTCTCGAGCTTGGAGGCGGAAATGTGGCTCCTTTGGATGTGGGGGGAACTCTCGTGCTTCCTCTCAATTGGAGCCGGGTATGTAGGGGAACTTCTTGAGTTGCAGCAAGGGTGTGAATGACCTTCGGAAGTTCCAGAGGTTAGGTGTGATTAGCTCTGATGCCTCAGCGGAAATGGGCCTCATCTCGCCTGGAGGGGAGAACCTCCTGGATTTTTCTCGAGTTGGCGGCAGGTGCTCTCGACTTACGTCGGGGACCTCAGGGACCCGCTCTGGGGCCTCAGAAAAGGCCAGTCCGCAGGCGAGTTGCGCGCGGGCCTCTCGGGATTCCTCTCCGTCGATGCCGGGGCCTAAGACCTTGTGTGTAGTCGGTGCCGGAAGCTGAGGAATCCTCTCCAGTGATGACTTGGATCTAGGGGTTCTTCTGGAGTCTCCCAGGGGAGTCAGTCCTTGTCTCGAGTGGGGGCATGAAGTGCGCTTTCCCTCCCGAGCTGTAGCAGCAGTGTCACGCTTCCCTTCACGTGATTAAGGGATCTGTGGCTTTCCCTCGAGGCTTCACCACAGGCTGTCCCACGTGGCACCGTAGTGTGAGTCGATCCTCGGCTTGAAAGTCGAGGCAGTGCAGGGAAAACAGGTTTCCCTGGAATGGACTGAGACATCTGGGGGACACTGGGAATGGTGGCACGACCCTGGAGTACCTCTCACCTTTCCTGTGGAGAGCGCCTCCACTTGAGATGTGACCGAAACGGCGGGAATTCATTTCCGACCACGCAGTGAAAGGATCCCTCCTCTCGAGCTAGGATGCGGAAACGGGGCTCCTCTGGATGTGGGCGGACTCTCGTGCTTCCTCTCGAGTGGAGACGGGTATGTCGGGGAACTTCTTGAGTTGCAGCAAGGGTGTGAAGGACACTTTGGAAGTTCCAGAGCTTAGGTGTGATTAGCCTGGTGACGCCTCAGCGGAAACCGGCCTCATCTCGCCTGGAGGGAGAACCTCCTGGATTTTCTCGAGTTGCGGCAGGTGTTCTTTACTTACGACGGGGACCTCAGGGACCCGCTCTGGTGGCCTCAGGAAAGGCCAGTCCCCATGCGAGTTGCTCGGGGGCCTCTCGGATTCCTCTCCCGTCGATGCCGGGCCCTAAGACCTTGTGTGGAGTCATGCGTGAACCTGAGGATTCCTCTCCAGTGCAGACATAGATCTTGGGGTACTTCTGGAGTTCTCCCCAGGGGCGTCAGTCCTCGTCTCCATTGGGGGCATGCAGGTAGGATTTCCTCCCGAGCTGTAGCAGGAGTGTCACGCATCCCTTTATGTGGATCAAGGGATCTGTGGCTTTCCCTATAGGCTTTTCCCACGAGGCTTTCCCACGAGGCTTTCCCACAGGGTGTCCCACGTGCCACCGTGGTGTGAGTCGATCCTCGGCTTGAAAGTCGAGGCAGTGCAGGGAAAATATGGACTGAGACATCTGGGGGACTCTGGGAATGGTGGCACGACCCTGGAGTTCCTCTCGCCTTTCCTGTGGAGAGCGCCTCCTCTTGAGATGCGACGGGAACGCGGAATTCTTTCCCCACCACGCAGGGAAAAGGATCC
>NW_017208839.1:0-3689 GCF_001704415.2 Capra hircus | reverse complement strand
CGCTTCCAGGCTTCTTGTCATCGCGTGGGACATGAGGCTAGTCCTGACCAATGAATTGTAACCGTTAAGTAATATATGCCTCTTCCATGCCAGGGGATTTAATGGGTGAACTTGAGACCAACCAGCTGTCTTTCTCCCCCTTTAATGCAGAGACCAACAATATTAAAGATGGCTTCCCTCATGGGCTCAGAGGGTAAAGCGTTTGCCTGCAATGAGGGAGACCTGGGTTTGATCCCTGGGTTGGGAAGATCCCCTGGAGAAGGGAATGGCAACCCACTCCAGTACTCTAGTAAACTCTTGCCTTTACTAGAGCAAAGCCTATATTTGTCTGGATCATTAAAGCCCCCTTCTCTCTGCTGATCTAGCTCAGCATTTCTCAAAGTATGTTCTATGGAATATTAGTTCTGAGAAGGTGTCTGTTTAAAGGATTTTATAATGAATAAACCCTGGGATACTCTACCTACTCTATTTTCATCTTGGGAAATTCCAGTTCTTTCACTGAGCTGCTTCCACTGGAATCCTCTGCTCTTACTGATCTGGCTGGAAACCTGTGTAACCCTTCCCTTCTGGCCAGTTCCAGATGATTTTCCAAACTTACTACCTCAAGCTTCCTTGGAAGGCAGTCTATTATTTACTCACTCAGAAAGCATTTATTGAGATTCTACAATGCACCAAGCCTGCTAAGATGATGGAGAGCAGTGAACAAAAGCCACGTCCCTGCCCTCATGCAGTTCACATTCTACAGAGGAGAGACAAAAAGTAAATACATCAGGAAGTAGTACAAGTAATGTAAAATAAGGTAAGGACTAGGGAGAGGAATAAAGCAGAACAGAATGGGAGAGGACGAGCGATTTTGAATAGAAAGGTTCTATTCTATTCATGGAATATTACACATATATTACACACATATATTACACACAATCCTATCCCCTCACATGATTATACACACAGACACATGCTTAGGCGTATGTTGACATCCTACCTTACTCCATGGTCCAGCCATTCATCTTGGATACTTTTGTGTTCACAGCATCAGGCTACCCATTCTCCATTCACTATTCCTTTCGAAGTGCTCTGGCAAGATCCAGTATTCATAAGCATCATCCAGTGAAGTGAAGTCTCTTCAGTTCAGTTCAGTTCAGGCTCAGTCGTGTCTGACTCTTTGCGACCCCATGAATCGCAGCACGCCAGGCCTCCCTGTCCATCACCAACTCCCGGAGTTCACTCAGACTTACGTCCATCGAGTCCATGATGCATCCAGCCATCTCATCCTCTGTCGTCCCCTTCTTCTCCTGCCCCCAATCCTCTCCCAGCATCAGAGTCTTTTCCAATGAGTCAACTCTTCTCATGAGGTGGCCAAAGTACTGGAGTTTCAGCTTTAGCATCATTCCTTCCAAAGAACACCCAGGACTGATCTCCTTCAGAATGGACTGGTTGGATCTCCTTGCAGTCGAAGGGACTCTCAAGAGTCTTCTCCAACACCACTAGTTCAAAAGCATCAATTCTTCGGTGCTCAGCCTTCTTCACAGGTCCAACTCTCACATCCATACATGAACCACAGGAAAAACCATAGCCTTGACTAGACGGACCTTAGTCAGCAAAGTAATGTCTCTGCTTTTGAATATACTATCTAGGTTGGTCATAACTTTTCTTCTAAGGAGTAAGCGTCTTTTAATTTCATGGCTGCAATCACCATCTGCAGTGATTTTGGAGCCCAAAAAGATAAAGTGTGACACTGTTTCCACTGTTTCCCCATCTATTTCCCATGAAGTGATGGGACCAGATGCCATGATCTTCGTTTTCTGAATGTTGCGCTTTAAGCCAACTTTTTCACTCTCCTCTTTCACTTTCATCAAGAGGCTTTTTAGCTCCTCTTCACTTTCTGCCATAATGGTGGTGTCATCTGCATATCTGAGGTTATTGATATTTCTGCCGGCAATCTTGATTCCAGCTTGTGTTTCTTCCAGTCCAGCGTTTCTCATGATGTACTCTGCATAGAAGTTAAATAAGCAGGGTGACAATATACAGCCTTGACGTACTCCTTTTCCTATTTGGAACCAGTCTGTTGTTCCATGTCCAGTTCTAACTGTTGCTTCCTGACCTGCATACAGATTTCTCAAGAGGCAGGTCAGGTGGTCTGGTATTCCCATCTCTTTCAGAATTTTCCACAGTTTATTGTGATCCACACAGTCAAAGGCTTTGGCATAGTCAATAAAGCAGAAATAGATGTTTTTCTGGAAATCTCTTGCTTTTTTGATGATCCAGCAGATGTTGGCAATTTGATCTCTGGTTCCTCTGCCTTTTCTAAAACCAGCTTGAACATCAGGGAAGTTCACGGCAGTTCACATATTGCTAAAGCCTGGCCTTGGGAGGAGTTTTGAGCACAATTGCACTTTTCATCTCAGCATGCTGAGATGAGTGCAAATATGATGCTCAAAACTCTCCAAGCCAGGCCTTTAGCAATATGTGAACCGTGAACTTCCTGATGTTCCAAGGCTGGTTTTAGAAAAGGCAGAGGAACCAGAGATCAAATTGCCAACATCTGCTGGATCATCAAAAAAGCAAGAGATGTTCCAGAAAAACATCTATTTCTGCTTTATTGACTATGCCAAAGCCTTTGACTGTGTGGATCACAATAAACTGTGGAAAATTCTGAAAGAGATGGGAATACCAGACCACCTGACCTGCCTCTTGAGAAATCTGTATGCAGGTCAGGAAGCAACAGTTAGAACTGGACATGGAACAACAGACTGGTTCCAAATAGGAAAAGGAGTACGTCAAGGCTGTATATTGTCACCCTGCTTATTTAACTTATATGCAGAGTACATCATGAGAAACGCTGGACTGGAAGAAACACAAGCTGGAATCAAGATTGCCGGCAGAAATATCAATAACCTCAGATATGCAGATGACACCACCATTATTGGCAGAAAGTGAAGAGGAGCTAAAAAGCCTCTTGATGAAAGTGAAAGAGGAGAGTGAAAAAGTTGGCTTAAAGCGCAACATTCAGAAAACGAAGATCATGGCATCTGGTCCCATCACTTCATGGGAAATAGATGGGGAAACAGTGGAAACAGTGTCAGCACTTTATCTTTTTGGGCTCCAAAATCACTGCAGATGGTGATTGCAGCCATGAAATTAAAAGACGCTTACTCCTTAGGAAGAAAAGTTATGACCAACCTAGATAGTATATTCAAAAGCAGAGACATTACTTTGCTGACTAAGGTCCGTCTAGTCAAGGCTATGGTTTTTCCTGTGGTTATGTATGGATGTGAGAGTTGGACCGTGAAGAAGGCTGAGCACCCAAAGAATTGATGCTTTTGAACTATGGTGTTGGAGAAGACTCTTGAGAGTCCCTTCGACTGCAAGGAGATCCAACCAGTCCATTCTGAAGGAGATCAGTCCTGGGTGTTCTTTGGAAGGAATGATGCTAAAGCTGAAACTCCAGTACTTTGGCCACCTCATGAGAAGAGTTGACTCATTGGAAAAGACTCTGATGCTGGGAGGGATTGGGGGCAGGAGAAGAAGGGGACGACAGAGGATGAGATGGCTGGATGGCATCATGGACTCGATGGACGTAAGTCTGAGTGAACTCCGGGAGTTGGTGATGGACAGGGAGGCCTGGCGTGCTGCGATTCATGGGGTCGCAAAGAGTCAGACACGACTGAGCAACTGAACTGGACTGAAGA
>NW_017208838.1:0-3689 GCF_001704415.2 Capra hircus | reverse complement strand
CTCATCTAGAATGGAGGGGAGAACCTCCTGGTTTTTCTCGAGTGCGGCAGGTGCTCTGGACTTACGACGGGGACCTCAGGGACCCGATCTGTTGCCCTCAGAAAAGGCCAGTCCACATGCGAGTTGCTCGGGGCGGCCTCTCGGGATTCCTCTCCTGTCGATGCCGTGGACTAAGACCTTGTGTGGATTTGGTGCCGGAACCTGAGGATTCCTCTCCGTATGACATGGGTCTTGGGGGACTTCTGGAGTCTCCCCAGGGAGTCAGTCCTCGTCTCGATTTGGGGCATGCACGTGGGCTTTCCTCCCGAGCTGTAGCCGCAGTGTCACGCTTCCCTTTGCGAGGATCAAGGGATCTGTGTCTTTCCTCGAGGCTTTCCCACGAGGCTTTCCCACGAGGCTTTCCCGCAGGGCTGTCCCACGTGCCACCGTGGTGTGAGTCGATCCTCGGCTTGAAAGTCGAGGCAGTCCAGGGAAAACAGGTTTCCCTGGAATGGACTGAGACATCTGGGGGACTCTGGGAATGGTGGCACGACCCTGGAGTTCCTCTCGCCTTTCCTGTGGAGAGTGCCTCCTCTTGAGATGCGACGGGAACGCGGGAATTCTTTCCCGACCACGCAGGGAAAGGATCCCTCCTCTCGAGCTAGGAAGCGGAAAGGGGCTCCTAAGGATGAGGGCGGCACTCTCGTGCTTCCTCTCGAGTGGAGACGGGTATGTCGGGGAACTTCTTGAGTTGCAGCAAAGGTGTGAAGGACCCTTTGAAAGTTCCAGAGTTTAGGTGTGATAAGCCTCGAGACTCCTCAGCGGAAATGGGCCTCATCTCGCCTGGAGGGGAGAACCTCCTGGATTTTCTCGAGTTGCCGCAGGTGCTCTCGGCTTCCGACGGGGACCTCAGGGACACGCTCTAGTGCCCTCAGGAAAGGCCCGTCCCCATGCGAGTTGCTCGTGGGCCTCTAGCGATTCCTCTCCCGTCTATGCCGGGGCCTGAGACATTGTGTGGAGTCGGTGCGGAACCTGAGGATTCCTCTCCAGTTCTGACATGGATCTTGGGGTACTTCTGGAGTCTCCCAGGGGAGTCAGTCCTCGTCGCGAGTGTGGCGTGCACGTGCGCTTTCCTCCCGAGCTTTAGCAGCAGTGTCACGCTTCCCTTTGCGTGGATCCAGGGATCTGTGGCTTTCTCAGTAGGCTTTCCCACGAGGCTTTCCCACTAGGCTTTTCACAGGGCTCTCCCACGTGCCACCGAGTTCTGAGTCGATCCTCGGCTTGAAAGTCGAGGCATTGCGGGGAAAACAGGTTTCCCTGGAATCGACTGAGACATCTGGGGGCTCTGGAATGGTGGCACGACCCTGAGTTCCTCTCGCCTTTCCTGTGGAGAGCGCCTCTTCTTGAGATGGGACGGGAACGCCGGAAATTCTTTCCCGACCACGAAGGGAAAGGATCCCTCCTCTCGAGCTATGAGGCTGAAACGGGGCTCTTCTGGTTGTGGGCGGGACTCTCGTGCTTCCTTTCGAGTGGAAACGGGTATGTCGGGGAACTTCTTGAGTTGCAGCAATGGTGTGAAGGGCCCTTTGGAAGTTCCAGAGGTTAGGTGTGATTAGCCTCGAGATGCCTCAGCGCAAATGGGTCTCATCTCGCCTGGAGGGGAGAACCTCCTGGATTTTCTCGAGTTGCGCCAGGTGCTCTCGACTTACGACGGGGACCTCAGGGACCCGCTTTGGTGGCCTCAGGAAAGGCCAGTCCCCATGCGAGTTGCTCGGGAGCCTCTCGTGATGTCTCTCCCTCTCCAATGCTGTCTTGGATCTTGACTGGCCTTTCCTGAGGCCACCAGAGCGGGTCCCTGCGGTCCCCATTGTAAGTCGAGAGCACCTGCCGCAACTGGAGAAAATCAAGGATGTTCTCCCCTCCAGGCAAAATGAAGCCTATTTCCGCTGACACATCTCAAGGCTAAGCACACTTAAACTCTGGAACTTCCAAAGGGTCCTTCACACCCTTGCTGCAAATCAAGAAGTTCCCCGACATACCCGTCTGCACTTAAGAGAAGCACGATAGTTCCGCCCACATCCAGAGGCTCGAGAGGAGGGAAGGAAAGACATCCAAGGACGAGGGAACAAGTGCCCCCGAGGCTCAGTGCCTGGAATGGACTCATCTCTCGCATGTCCCTGGAGTTCCTCTCGCCTTTCCTGTGGAGACGCCTCCTCTTGAGATGCGACGAGAACGCCGGGAATTCTTTCCCGACCTCGAAGGGAAAGGATCCCTCCTCTCGAGCTATGAGGCGGAAAACGGGCTCCTCTGGATGTGGGCGGAACTATCGTGCTTCCTCTTAAGTGAGACGGGTATGTCGGGGAACTTCTTGATTTGCAGCAAGGGTGTGAAGGACCCTTTGGAAGTTCCCAGTTTAAGTGTGCTTAGCCTTGAGATGTGTCAGCGGAAATAGGCTTCATTTTGCCTGGAGGGAGAACATCCTTGATTTTCTCCAGTTGCGGGCAGGTGCTCTCGACTTACAATGGGGACGCAGGGACCCGCTCTGGTGGCCTCAGGAAAGGCCAGTCAAGATCCAAGACAGCATTGGAGAGGGAGAGACATCACGAGAGGCTCCGAGCAACTCGCATGGGGACTGGCCTTTCCTGAGGCCACCAAAGCGGGTCCCTGAGGTCCCCGTCGTAAGTCGAGAGCACCTGGCGCAACTCGAGAAAATCCAGGAGGTTCTCCCCTCCAGGCGAGATGAGACCCATTTGCGCTGAGGCATCTCGAGGCTAATCACACCTAACCTCTGGAACTTCCAAAGGGCCCTTCACACCATTGCTGCAACTCAAGAAGTTCCCCGACATACCCGTTTCACTCGAAAGGAAGCACGAGAGTCCCGCCCACAACCAGAAGAGCCCCGTTTCAGCCTCATAGCTCGAGAGGAGGGATCCTTTCCCTTCGTGGTCGGGAAAGAATTTCGGCGTTCCCGTCCCATCTCAAGAAGAGGCGCTCTCCACAGGAAAGGCGAGAGGAACTCAGGGTCGTGCCACCATTCCCAGAGCCCCCAGATGTCTCAGTCGATTCCAGGGAAACCTGTTTTCCCCGCAATGCCTCGACTTTCAAGCGAGGATCGACTCAGAACTCGGTGGCACGTGGGAGCCCTGTGAAAAGCCTAGTGGGAAAGCCTCGTGGGAAAGCCTACTGAGAAAGCCACAGATCCCTGGATCCACGCAAAGGGAAGCGTGACACTGCTGCTAAAGCTCGGGAGGAAAGCGCACGTGCACGCCACACTCGCGACGACGAGGACTGACTCCCCTGGGAGACTCCAGAAGTACCCCAAGATCCATGTCAGAACTGGAGAGGAATCCTCAGGTTCCGGCACCGACTCCACACAATGTCTCAGGCCCCGCATAGACGGGAGAGGAATCGCTAGAGGCCCACGAGCAACTCGCATGGGGACGGGCCTTTCCTGAGGGCACTAGAGCGTGTCCCTGAGGTCCCGTCGGAAGCCGAGAGCACCTGCGGCAACTCGAGAAAATCCAGGAGGTTCTCCCCTCCAGGCGAGATGAGGCCCATTTCCGCTGAGGAGTCTCGAGGCTTATCACACCTAAACTCTGGAACTTTCAAAGGGTCCTTCACACCTTTGCTGCAACTCAAGAAGTTCCCCGACATACCCGTCTCCACTCGAGAGGAAGCACGAGAGTCCCGCCCTCATCCTTAGGAGCCCC
>NW_017208837.1:0-3689 GCF_001704415.2 Capra hircus | reverse complement strand
GCCGAGGATCGACTAAGACACGGTGGTAATGTGATGACAGCCCTGTGGACAGCCCTGGGAAAGCCTCGTGGGAAAGCCTCGAGGAAAGCCACAGATCCCTTGATCCACGCGAAGGGAAGCGTGACACTTCCCCTACAGCTCGGAGGAAAAGCACACGTGCATCCCCCACTCGAGAGGAGACTGACTCCCTCGGGAGTATCCAGAAGTACCCCAAGATCCATGTCAGCACTGGAGAGGAATCTACAGGTTCCGGCACTGGCTCCACACAAGGTCTTAGGCCCCAGCTTCGACGGGAGAGAAATCCCGAGGGGACCCCGAGCAACTCTTCTTGGGTACTGGCCTTTCCTGAGGCCACCAGAGTGGGTCCCTGAGGTCCCCCGTCGTACGTCGAGAGCACCTGCCGCAACTCGAGAAAATCCAGGAGGTTCTCCCTCCAGGCGACATGAGGCCCATTTCGCTGAGGCGTCTTGAGGCTAATCACACCTCACGTCTGGAACTTGCAAAGGTCCTTCACACCCTCGCTGCAACTCAGGAAGTTCCCCCATTTACACGTCTCCACTCTAGAAAGAAGCAGGAGAGTTCCGCCCACATCCAGAGGAGCTCCGTTTCCGCTTCCTAGCTCGAGAGGAGGATCCTTTCCCTGCGTGCTCGGGAAAGAATTCCCGGAGTTCCTGTCGCATCTCAAGAGGAAGCGCTCTCGACAGGAAAGTCGAGAGAATTCCAGGGTCGTGCCACCATTCCCAGAGTCCCCCAGATATCTCAGTCCATTCCAGGGAAAACTGGTTTCCCTGCACTGCCTCGACTTTTCAAGCCGAGGATCGACTCACAGCACGGTGGCACGTGGGACAGCCCTATGGGAAAGCCTCGTGGGAAAGCCTCGAGGGAAAGCCACAGATCCCTTGATCCACGAGAAGGGAAGCGCGACACTGCTGCTACAGCTCGGGAGGAAAGCGCACGTGCATGTCCCCACTCGAGACGAAGACTGACTCCCCTGGGGAGACTACAGAAGTACCCCATATCCATGTCAGCACTGGAGAGAATCCTCAGGTTCCGGCACTGACTGCACACAAGGTCTTAGGCCCCAGCATCGACGGGAGAGGAATCCCGAGAGGCCCCGAGCAACTCGCTTGGGAACTGGCCTTTCCTGATGCCACCAGAGCGGGTCCCTGAGGTCCCCGTCGTAAGTCCGAGAGGCACCTGCCGCAACTCGAGAAAAATCCAGGAGGTTCTCCCCTCCAGGCGAGATGAGGCCCATTTCCGCTGAGCCGTCTCGAGGCCTAATCACATCTAACATCTGGAACTTCCAAAGGGTCCTTCACACCCTTGCTGCAACTCAAGAAGTTCCCCCCGACATACCCGTCTCCACTCGAGAGGAAGCACGAGAGTCCCGCCCACATCCAGAGGAGCCCCATTTCCGCCTCCTAGCTCGAGAGGAGGGATCCTTTCCCTGCGTGGTGGGGAAAGAATTCCCCGCCATTCCTGTCGCATCTCAAGAGGAGGCGCTCTCCACAGGAAAGGCGAGAGGAACTCCAGAGTCGTGCCACCATTCCAGAGTCCCCAGATGTCTCAGTCCATTCCAGGGAAACATGTTTTCCCTTTTTCCCTTCACTGCCTCGACTTTCAAGCCGAGGATCGACTAAGACACGGTGGTACGTGGGACAGCCCTGTGGGACAGCCTGTGGGAAAGCTCGTGGAAAGCCTCGAGGGAAAGCCACAGATCCCTTGATCCACGCGAAGGGAAGCGTGACACTGCTGCTACAGCTCGGGAGGAAAGCACACGTGCATTCCCCCACTCGAGAGGAGGACTGACTCCCCTGGGGAGTATCCAGAAGTACCCCAAGATCCATGTCAGCACTGGAGAGGAATCTACAGGTTCCAGCACTGGCTCCACAAAGGTCTTAGGCCCCAGCTTCGACGGGAGAGAAATCCCGAGGGGACCCCGAGCAACTCTCTTGGGTACTGGCCTTTCCTGAGGCCACCAGAGTGGGTCCCTGAGGTCCACGTCGTACGTCGAGAGCACCTGCCGCACCTCGAGAAAATCCAGGAGGTTCTCCCCTCCAGGCGACATGAGGCCCATTTCCACTGAGGCGTCTTGAGGCTAATCACACCTCACCTCTGGAACTTCCAAAGGGTCCTTCACACTCGCTGCAACTCAGGAAGTTCCCCATTTACACGTCTCCACTCTAGAAGAAGCAGGAGAGTTCCGCACATCCAGAGGAGCTCCGTTTCCGCTTCCTAGCTCGAGAGGAGGGATCCTTTCCCTGCGTGCTCGGGAAAGAATTCCCGGAGTTCCCGTCGCATCTCAAGAGGAAGCGCTCTCGACAGGAAAGTCGAGAGGAACTCCAGGGTCGTGCCACCATTCCCAGAGTCCCCCAGATGTCTCAGTCCATTCCAGGGAAAACTGGTTTCCCTGCACTGCCTCGACTTTCAAGCCGAGGATCGACTCACACCACGGTGGCACGTGGGACAGCCCTATGGGAAAGCCTCGTGGGAAAGCCTCGAGGGAAAGCCACAGATCCCTTGATCCACGAGAAGGGAAGCGCGACACTGCTGCTACAGCTCGGGAGGAAAGCGCACGTGCATGTCCCCACTCGAGACGAAGACTGACTCCCTGGGGAGACTACAGAAGTACCCCATATCCATGTCAGCACTGGAGAGGAATCCTCAGGTTCCGGCACTGACTGCACACAAGGTCTTAGGCCCCAGCATCGACAGGAGAGGAATCCCGAGAGGCCCCGAGCAACTCGCTTGGGAACTGGCCTTTCCTGATGCCACCAGAGCGGGTCCCTGAGGTCCCCGTCGTAAGTCGAGAGCACCTGCCGCAACTCGAGAAAATCCAGGAGGTTCTCCCCTCCAGGCGAGATGAGGCCCATTTCCGCTGAGCCGTCTCGAGGCTAATCACATCTAACATCTGGAACTTCCAAAGGGTCCTTCACACCCTTGCTGCAACTCAAGAAGTTCCCCGACATACCCGTCTGTACTCGAGAGGAAGCACGAGAGTCCCACCCACATTCAGAGGAGTCGCATTTCCGCCTCCTACCTCGAGAGGGATCCTTTCCCTGCGTGTTCAGGAAAGAATTCCCGGCGTTCCCGTCGCTTCTCAAGAGCAGGCGCTCTCCACAGGAAAGGCGAGAGGAACACCAGGGTCGTGCCACCATTCGAGAGTCCCCCAGATGTCTCCATCCATTCCAGGGAAAACTTTTTTTCCCTGCACTGCCTCGACTTTCAAGCCCGATCGATCGATCTCACCACGGTGGGCACGTGGGACAGCCCTGTGGGAAATCCTCGTGGGAAGCCTCGTGGAAAGCCTCGAGGGAAAAGCCTGGAGGGAAAGCCACAGATCCGTTGATCCACGCGAAGGGAAGCGTGACCCTGCTGATACAGCTCGGGAAGAAAGCGCACGTGCATGCCCCACTCGAGACGAGGACCGTCTCCACTGGGGAGACTCCAGAGTCGAAGATCCATATCAGCACTGCAGAGGAATCCTCAGGTTCCGGCACCGACTCACGCAAGGTCTTAGCCCCGGCATAGACGGGAGAGGAATCCCGAGGGGCCCACGAGCAACTCGCATGGGGACTGGCCTTTCCTGAGGCCACCAGAGGGTCCTTGAGGTCCCCGTCGTAAGTCGAGAGCACCTGCCGCAATTCGAGAAAATCCACGAGGTTCTCCCCTCCAGGCGAGATGAGGCC
>NW_017208836.1:0-18007 GCF_001704415.2 Capra hircus | reverse complement strand
GGCCAAGGGACTCTCAAGAGTCTTCTCAAATCACAGTTCAAAAGCCATCAATTCTTCGGTGCTCACCTTTCTTTTATAGTCCAACTCTCACATCCATACATGACCACTGGAAAAACCATAGCTTTGACTATGGACCTTGTTGCCCCAACCAGTAACGCTGAAGAAGCTGAAGTTGAACGGTTCTATGAAGACCTACAAGACCTTTTAGAACTAACACTCCAAAAAAGATGTCCTTTTCATTATTGGGGACTGGAATGCAAAAGTATGGAAGTCAAGAAACACCTGGAGTAACAGGCAAATTTGGCCTTGGAATACAGAATGAAGGCAGGGCAAAGCACTAATAGAGTTTTGCCAAGAAAATGCACTGGTCATAGCAAACACCTCTTCCAACAACACAAGAGAAGACTCTACACATGACATCACCAGATGGTCAACACGAAATCAGACTGATTATATTGTTTGCAGCCAAAGATGAGAGAAGCTCTATACAGTCAGCAAAAACAAGACCAGGAGCTGACTGTGGCTCAGATCATTAAATCCTTATTGCCAAATTCAGACTTAAATTGAAGAAAGTAGGGAAAACCACTAGACCATTCAGGTATGACCTAAATCAAATCCCTTATGATTATACAGTGGAAGTGAGAAATAGATTTAAGGGACTAGATCTGATAGACAGAGTGCCTGATGAACTATGGAATGAAGGTTCATGACATTGTACAGGAGACAGGGATCAAGACCATCCCTATGGAAAAGAAATGCAAAAAAAGCAAAATGGCTGTCTGAGGAGGCCTTACAAATAGCTGTGAAAAGAAGAGAAGGTGAAAAGCAAAGGAGAAAAGGAAAGATATAAGCATCTGAATGCAGAGTTCCAAAGAATAGCAAGAAGAGATAAGAAAGCCTTCTCAGTGATCAATGCAAAGAAATAGAGGAAAACAACAGAATGGGAAAGACTAGAGATCTCTTCAAGAAAATTAGAGATACCAAGGGAACATTTCATGCAAAGATGGGCTCGATAAAGGACAGAAATGGTATGGACCTAACAGAAGCAGAAGATATTAAGAAGAGGTGGCAAGAATACACAGAAGAACTGTACAAAAAAGATCTTCATGACCCAGATAATCACATGGTGTGATCACTCACCTAAAGCCAGACATCCTGGAATGTGAAGTCAAGTGGGCCTTAGAAAGCATCACTATGAACAAAGCTAGTGGAGGTGATGGAATTCCAGTTGAGCTATTTCAAATCCTGAAAGATGATGCTGTGAAAGTGCTGCACTCAATATGCCAGCAAATTTGGAAAACTCAGCAGTGGCCACAGGGACTGGAAAAGGTCAGTTTTCATTCCAATCCCAAAGAAAGGCAATGCCAAAGAATGCTCAAACTACCAGCACAATTGCACTCATCTCACACGCTAGTAAAGTAATGCTCAAAATTCTCCAAGCCAGGCTTCAGCAATACGTGAACTGTGAACTTCCAGATGTTCAAGCTGGTTTTAGAAAAGGCAGAGGAACCAGAGATCAAATTGCCAACATCCGCTGGATCATGGAAAAAGCAAGAGAGTTCCAGAAAAACATCTATTTCTGCTTTATTGACTATGCCAAAGCCTTTGACTGTGTGGATCACAATAAACTGTGGAAAATTCTGAAAGAGATGGGAATACCAGACCACCTGACCTGCCTCTTGAGAAATCCTGTATGCAGGTCAGGAAGCAACAGTTAGAACTGGACATGGAACAACAGACTGGTTCCAAATAGGAAAAGGAGTACGTCAAGGCTGTATATTGTCACCCTGCTTATTTAACTTATATGCAGAGTACATCATGAGAAACGCTGGACTGGAAGAAGCACAAGCTGGAATCAAGATTGCCGGGAGAAATATCAATAACCTCAGATATGCAGATGACACCACCCTTATGGCAGAAAGTGAAGAGGAACTAAAAAGCCTCTTGATGAAAGTGAAAGAGGAGAGTGAAAAAGTTGGCTTAAAGCTCAACATTCAGAAAACTGAAGATCATGGCATCTGGTCCCATCACTTCATGGGAAATAGATGGGGAAACAGTGGAAACAGTGTCAGACTTTATTTTTTGGGGCTCCAAATCACTGCAGATGGTGACTGCAGCCATGAAATTAAAAGATGCTTACTCCTTGGAAGGAAAGTTATGACCAACCTAGATAGCATATTCAAAAGCAGAGACATTACTTTGCCAACAAAGGTCCGTCTAGTCAAGGCTATGGTTTTTCCAGTGGTCATGTATGGATGTGAGAGTTGGACTGTGAAGAAAGCTGAGTGCCTGAAGAATTGATGCTTTTGAACTGTGGTGTTGGAGAAGACTCTTGAGAGTCCCTTGGACTGCAAGGAGATCCAACCAGTCCATTCTGAAGGAGATCAGTCCTGGGATTTCTTTGGAAGGAATGATGCTAAAGCTGAAACTCCAGTACTTTGGCCACCTCATGCGAAGAGTTGACTCATTGGAAAAGACTCTGATGCTGGGAGGGATTGGGGGCAGGAGGAGAAGGGGACGACAGAGGATGAGATGGCTGGATGGCATCACCGACTCGATGGACATGAGTCTGAGTGAACTCCGGGAGTTGGTGATGGACAGGGAGGCCTGGCGTGCTGTGCAGTTCATGGGGTCGCAAAGAGTCGGACACAACTGAGACTGACAACTGACTGAACTGAGACATGGTGATCATCTATCATACAGACTGACATCATAGTTGATAGCATGTACCATTCAGTTCAGGCTCCAGTTGCATCGTCAGTGTGTCCGACTCTTTGCGACCCCATGAACTCGCAGCACAGCCAGGCCTCCCTGTCCATCCACCAACTCCCAGGAGTTCACTCAGACTCATGTCCATCGAGTCTGTGATGCCATCCAGCCATCTCATCCTCTGTCGTCCCCTTCTCCTCCTGCCCCCAATCCCTCCCAGCATCAGAGTCTTTTCCAATGAGTCAACTCTTCGCATGAGGTGGCCAAAGTACTGGAGTTTCAGCTTTAGCATCATTCCTTCCAAAGAATCCCAGGACTGATCTCCTTCAGAATGGACTGGTTGGATCTCCTTGCAGTCCAAGGGACTCTCAAGAGTCTTCTCCAACACCACAGTTCAAAAGCATCAATTCTTCAGGCACTCAGCTTTCTTCACAGTCCAACTCTCACATCCATACATGACCACTGGAAAAACCATAGCCTTGACTAGACGGACCTTAGTCTGGCAAAGTAATGTCTCTGCTTTTGAATATGCTATCTAGGTTGGTCATAACTTTCCTTCCAAGGAGTAAGCATCTTTTAATTTCATGGCTGCAGTCACCATCTGCAGTGATTTTGGAGCCCCAAAAATAAAGTCTGACACTGTTTCCACTGTTTCCCCATCTATTTCCCATGAAGTGATGGGACCAGATGCCATGATCTTCAGTTTTCTGAATGTTGAGCTTTAAGCCAACTTTTTCACTCTCCTCTTTCACTTTCATCAAGAGGCTTTTTAGTTCCTCTTCACTTTCTGCCATAAGGGTGGTGTCATCTGCATATCTGAGGTTATTGATATTTCTCCCGGCAATCTTGATTCCAGCTTGTGCTTCTTCCAGTCCAGCGTTTCTCATGATGTACTCTGCATATGAAGTTAAATAAGCAGGGTGACAATATACAGCCTTGACGTACTCCTTTTCCTATTTGGAACCAGTCTGTTGTTCCATGTCCAGTTCTAACTGTTGCTTCCTGACCTGCATACAGATTTCTCAAGAGGCAGGTCAGGTGGTCTGGTATTCCCATCTCTTTCAGAATTTTCCACAGTTTATTGTGATCCACACAGTCAAAGGCTTTGGCATAGTCAATAAAGCAGAAATAGATGTTTTTCTGGAACTCTCTTGCTTTTTCCATGATCCAGCGGATGTTGGCAATTTGATCTCTGGTTCCTCTGCCTTTTCTAAAACCAGCTTGAACATCTGGAAGTTCACAGTTCACTGTATTGCTGAAGCCTGGCTTGGAGAATTTTGAGCATTACTTTACTAGCATGTGAGATGAGTGCAATTGTGCTGGTAGTTTGAGCATTCTTTGGCATTGCCTTTCTTTGGGATTGGAATGAAAACTGACCTTTTCCAGTCCTGTGGCCACTGCTGAGTTTTCCAAATTTGCTGGCATATTGAGTGCAGCACTTTCACAGCATCATCTTTCAGGATTTGAAACTAGCTCAACTGGAATTCCATCACCTCCACTAGCTTTGTTCATAGTGATGCTTTCTAAGGCCCACTTGACTTCACATTCCAGGATGTCTGGCTTTAGGTGATGTGATCACACCATGTGATTATCTGGGTCATGAAGATCTTTTTTGTACAGTTCTTCCGTGTATTCTTGCCACCTCTTCTTAATATCTTCTGCTTCTGTTAGGTCCATACCATTTCTGTCCTTTATCGAGCCCATCTTTGCATGAAATGTTCCCTTGGTATCTCTAATTTTCTTGAAGAGATCTCTAGTCTTTCCCATTCTGTTGTTTTCCTCTATTTCTTTGCATGATCACTGAAGAAGGCTTTCTTATCTCTCTCTTGCTATTCTTTGGAACTCTGCATTCAGATGCTTATATCTTTCCTTTTTCTCCTTTGCTTTTCGCTTCTCTTCTTTTCACAGCTATTTGTAAGGCCTCCCCAGACAGCCATTTTGCTTTTTTGCATTTCTTTTCCATGGGGATGGTCTTGATCCCTGTCTCCTGTACAATGTCACGAAACCTCCATCCATAGTTCATCAGCACTCTGTCTATCAGATCTAGTCCCTTAAATCTATTTCTCACTTCCACTGTATAATCATAAGGATTTGATTTAGGTCATACCTGAATGGTCTAGTGTTTTCCCTACTTTCTTCAATTTAAGTCTGAATTTGGCAATAAGGAATTACATGATCTGAGCCACAGTCAGCTCCTGTTCTGTTTTTGCTGACTGTATAAGAGCTTCTCTATCTTTGGCTGCAAACAATATAATCAATCTGATTCCGTGTTGACCATCTGGTGATGTCCATGTGTAGAGTCTTCTCTTGTGTTGTTGAAGAGGGTGTTTGCTATGACCAGTGCATTCACTTGGCAAAACTCTATTAGTCTTTGCCCTGCTCATTCTGTATCTCCAAGGCCAAATTTGCCTGTTACTCCAGGTGTTTCTTGACTTCCTACTTTTGCATTCCAGTCCCCTAATAATGAAAAGGACATCTTTTTGGAGTGTTAGTTCTAAAGGTCTTGTAGGTCTTCATAGAACCGATTCAACTTCAGCTTCTTCAGCGTTACTGGTTGGGGCAACAAAGGTCCATCTAGTCAAAGCTATGGTTTTTCCAGTGGTCATGTATGGATGTGAGAGTTGGACTATAAAGAAAGGTGAGCACCGAAGAATTGATGCTTTTGAACTGTGATGTTGGAGAAGACTCTTGAGAGTCCCTTGGCCAGCAAGGAGATGCAACCAGTCTATCCTAAAGTAAATCAGGCCTGAATATTCATTAGAAGGACTGATTCTGAAGCTGAAACTCCAATACTTTGGCCACCTGATGCAAAGAATTGGCTCATTTGAAAAGACCCTTATTGGGAAAGATTGAAGGTGGGAGGAGAAGGGGACTACAGAGGATGAGATGGTTGGATGGCATCACCAACTCAACAGACATGAGTTTGAGTAAACTCCAGGAGTTTGTGGTGGACAGGGAGGCCTGGCATGCTGCAGTCCATGGAGTTGCAAAGAGTCAGACACGACTAAGTGACTGAACTGAACTGTGGTATCAATTTGATCCTCAGTATTTCTAGAATACTCTACCAACTCTGAAGTTAGAGGTTTGCTGTGTGAAACAATTAGAAAGAATTATCTGCTTTGCTTTCATTTTTAAATTTTAGTGACAAATTTTCTACTGAGAAAGCAGAACTTAGAAGAAATGTTAACATTATAAAAAAGGAAAGCAACACAAAGGAAAACCCATTCAGCAAATAGTTTTTGTTTGCAAAATATTTCCCCTTAACTGCTATACAGAGATGTTAACAGTCTGCTACAATCTCTGATCCATAGATATTCAATATGAACATCGTTTAAAATGTTACTATGAAGTGCTGAACATTGTATTTATTGATTGGTTTAAAAGAAAGGGCTCCAGATCCTCCCCACTAGGGTAGTTTTGTCTGAGGGACTTCTAAATGGTTTCTGGCATCAATCAACCTAACTTAGGCAAACAGACTAGCCAGAAATGTTTCTATAGTAACTTTCAAGTAGTATGTTCCACACTGGAAGGTAAGCTTGCTTTGACAACATAGGAAGACACTTCTGAGAAGAGCTACGCTGAACGGTTTGTCACATCAATATAATGTGGCAGCACTAACTGATCCTATGATCAATGAAAATTTGTTCCCATGCAGGTGTTGACCAGGGAGTGAACTGGCTCACTGAGACTGGTGAACTCCATATTTCCTGGCATCATTACCCTTTCACTAGATATTCAACTCCTCTGCTTCCTTAGTCCATGTTATCATCTGTTACTTTCCCAAACAGACTCTTCCCCACATTCCTCTAAACTGTACTTGATTTTCTGCCATCTCCCCGTCCAGGCCCAATCCTTCTCTCCTGAGACTGTATTACAGCACTTGAGAGATAACATGATAACTATAAGACAGGGAGGCAGGAGGGATCCAGGGAACTGGATATTAAAATCAGGACAGATAAACAGCAAGAAAAAGTTAGGAGGACAAATTTAAGACATTCACTTCTCTACTTTAGGGAGAATCTACATATATGGTCAGGTTTATCTTTTCTAGGAAAATTCCATAATAGAGTTAGGACTCGAATGAGGTTAAAGCAGTTTCCTAACTCCGGGAGATGGTGATGGACAGGGAGTCCTGGCGTGCTGCGATTCATGGGGTCACAAAGAGTTGGACACGACTGAGCAATTGAACTGAACTGATCTGAAGGAAGACCAAGACAGCCAACTAGCCTGGGATACTTCTGAAGCTAACTAAAAATCGCTTATAAATGTCTTAAATAAGGAAAACAGTGCTAAACAATGTGTTTATTCTTTTTAGATGGGCATAGATACAGATATATAGTTATATACCTCTATCTCCTGCCAGGGAAGTGAAAATGGTGGAATAAACTAAACCTTCCTTAAAGATTTTAAACTGTACATCATAAAGTAGAATTTGGGGAACTCAAATTTCTGTATCATGACCCAAATCTGAAAATATTAAATACAGGAAACAACAAAAAAAATTAGCTCCTCATTCTAAATTAATAAATTCTTTTTCTGGTAGAGATGCCTTGTTTTGAGTCTGAATAGCTTCATAAGTAGTTTTTCTGAGTTTGCTTCCCACTCATGAGGCAGTCTTCAAAGAGCTGGCTAATTATAATTCCTAGACCCAGAGTGGCTCCACCAACCTGCAAGTTCTAGAGTCTGATTAGCCTTCTCAATTTAAGGTTAGGGCAAACCCTCTGGCTGAGGAGTTGGGAAGAATAGGGGGTGGGGTGGGTGATGGATTATGTGGAATGTCACATCTTTCTCTTTTACAAGAGGGGAAAAATATAAAACTAATTAAATTGGTCTTAAAAAATTAAATTGGAAGCTGTCTAAATTCATATTTTTCCTTTGTGAAGTAATATTACTACCGACCCCAAATGTGTTTCAAAACACTTTACTGTACAAAATTTGGTAGATTGGTGTTGTCCATTAAAAGAAATAAAAAGTGTCTGAAAATATGTGAGAGTGGACTTCAAGCTCATTATTGTTTTACACGATGCACTATCTGCGGGGTGCGAGGAAGGGCCACAAAGTCGTATGTAGCGTTACAAGGGTCTGGGTTTATTTCATCCGACATCTCTGAGTGAAGAGGCGATATGCGGTTCTTAAAGAAACGTGAGTTTCCATTAATAATCTTTGCAAGGAATAGAGTCCCATAAATCTCTAAGCCATGTATTCTCTTCTGACTTAGGAGAGGAATTCGTGATTGAGGGAAATGAATGAAACGATTCTTCACATAATCTTACCTTACAGTGATACATAATCTGCAACAATGGAGACCACCTTCCATAGTGTAATAGGATATAGAAACTTGATCATAACGACACAAACAAACACACAATGAAAGACACTAGATAAGAAGCCACTAATGAGACTAGCCTCGGGAAGTAAATTAGGGAGAGCAGTTTCATTCGTTCTAGCTCTTGCTTCCAGCTCATGTCAGACGGCTCTGTGAAAACTCTGCTATGAACTGTGGCAGCATGCCGGCCTCTTGTCCACTACAGCAAAACATCCTGAGTCTGAGCACGGAGCCTGCAGTTGGCCCTTCTTCCTCTGACAGAATTCTCGATGTTGGTACGCTTGCAGTGTGCAACCACCAAATCAATAGCATCTCTGTAAGTAGTGGTGATTCTCAGGACCTTGGCGACTATAGTGCAAGGCAAGCAGCATACAATCATCCATCGGGCCATTGTGTCGGAATGTCTTCACTAGCCCGCCAATGCATCATTCAGCAGCATGCGCCAGGGTTTTTCAACATGGAGTTAGTGATCTGAGCCATCAGTGACACAGAAGGTCTATGGCGTTCTCCGTGGGCATGCAAATCAATCCGTCAATAACCGACCTGAAAGCCGAGACTGAGATCTGCCTGTAGGACATAGAAGCGTGGTTGGGCATTGGTCTTCCTAAAGTCTAAAAGGCGGCCTCTCTAAGAGCTGTCCTCACGAGCAGTCAACTCTTAGAGTCTAGGAACGTCATCCATGTCTTCAGATGTATTTCGGCCAGGCTTTCTTTTATAGTAAAGCTCTCACGGATTTCATCGGTAACATGACGGAGTATCGGAGAAATGCCGCATTTAGTTCATGACTTAGATCGGACTGTAGTTGGCAAACACGGCAGTGACGGTTCGTAGGTTCTCTTAAATGACTGCTGTTCTAGTTTTTCCACTCCAACTTTCCTTTCAGGGAGAGGTCTACAGCATTCCTTTGCTTGAATTGTATGGATGTCAGTCAGCACATGATGCGAATGATTTGCAGTCATCAGCGGCTGGGCGCGCTCTTCAGCAGATTAATAGCTAAGTCAAGGGCAGTGTGTTCCTATTCCTCTGAGTGGGCTCGCAGTCTTGGCCATGAGTGATAGGACCCGGAGTCACGCAGTGAATCTGCAGAGTTGTCGAACTCGATAATAAAAGATCATGTCACATGCAAACATCTTCTTGGGAGGTCAGGACGAGTTCTGGCTAGAGGAGGATCTCTTGATATTACGGCTACTGAGCTGGGTTTTATTGAGAAGACAATATTTAGATCTATGATGCCTATGTCTCGCCCGTGTGTGTCATGTATTTTGTTGCGGCATAGTAACAACTTCGCTGGAACCTAGGGTTAGCAAGAAAGGAGTTGCAAGAGTAACTGTGTTCATGTGTTGACGTGTCTATGAAAAACGTATTGGTGTATCAGAACACTTCGTGAACGTATTTCGCTTTATGAAACGGCAAAGGGAGAGAGGTTCCACCTTCTGGAAGTTGCTATTCTATTAATCAGCTTTCCACACGGATAGTAAGGAGAAACAATGGTTCTACTTCATCAGATGAGGCGTTGACCACCTTTTCGAGCAGTGTGAAACTGTGTAAGAAAAGGCATGACTGGAGATTGAGAGAATAAGCTTCAAAAATTGCATAGTCTCTAGAGAGCCCGTATTGATGAAGTGTGAAAAACAAATACTTTCATTTAAACGATATCTTTTGAGAAGATAAAAATTGATGAAAAAATTTGTAAATTATTATAATCTTTGCATCGTTCAAAAAGAAGATAGACTTACGCAAGTCATTCATAGCAACTATCTATGCATAAGCATCAAAGGCATTACCGGGGCCTAGAACTCTGAGCTAGGATAGTAGTGAAACACCGTGGTCAGAGATGGAGATCATGCAGAGCAGGAAGAGAGGTGAGTGGAGAGGAGAAGAGAGGTGGAAGAGAATGGTTCGTCAGTGCCGCCAAGAGTCAATGGAAGAAGCCAGAGCTCTGAGAAAGAAACTCTGGATACATCAGGGAACGTGTTTTAGATCATATCTATGAGTCTGTTACCTATTTCTGGGGAGGGGAGCCTAAAGCAAGCAGTCGGAAGCGATCCGGCTTCAAGTCTGGTGAAAATTTCACGCAGAACCACGAAAGTCAAGGGCCAATAAAAGCTAGAGGGCGAAGCTTTCTTCTATTTCTGGACTTGATTTCGGGGGACAGGGATCTCTGCTTAACTTCCGCTCTCCTCTCAGTCGAACCATGAAAATTAGTTGGAACAAGCATCAAGTTGGTAATTCTGGTGTGCAGAGCTAGACGATTCTATGGCGAGAGATACTGGAGCGAGGTTATTCTGGTGAGCACAGTGGGAGCAATTGACAGGGCTTGAATGACAAGGAGGTCAAACTACGCTTGCAGATCGCCCACTAACTCTCCTCAAGAAGCCGTGATACGAGGACATCGTACTGCTGCTGTGCCCCAGGCGCGACTAGATGCAAGCGGGAGAGTGCGACGCAAAAGTGGGACAGGCTGCGCTTCAGCTTTTTCTATTAGACTTCTTTGTAAGGGGGTCTAGACTTTCTGTTGGAAGTTGACGCTCCTGTAGGGAGCTATTGTGATGGGTGAAATTTTGAAGCTGATCGTAGCACGCTATTCATGCATAAGTGGCAAGAGTAATTAGCAGTTATTTACAGAGTTGCAGGTATACCAGGTGAGGGAACGCTTACACTACATAGGTGGGACAAGGTTGTATGTTTGTTAGAGATGGGGGTGGGAAGTTGGAAAGTGGACTAGGTTTGAAAGGTGAGAGAATCACCTTCGTCCATTCTGTAATGCTTTTTCAAAGTAAAAGCGATTGCAATAGGATTTTTTCACGCTGTTGTGAAACAGCCTAAACTTCTCTGGTTGGGATTTAGAGGAACATAGCGATGGGAGAACTAAGGAGGCACCAACACAGGACACGTGCACATATTGGAAATCTTAGGGGTGGCTATGTTTTCACGTGGCGCATGCTTAGATCGCCTGGAGAGGGAGTGTTGCAGTCTTTAAAGAGCGTAATCTTCAGCGAAGGACTGCTGTGCCGAACGCAACTTCATTTTGTGTTAGAGGCTGTTTCTCTCTGAACAGAGTTCCATTTTGATGGGGGTTTGTTAAAGTAGCTCAGCTCAAACAGCTCTCGTATACAAACTTAGGCATTAACTCAGCTGCCCTAAGCCTTCCTCAGGTGTCTGTTAGTCTTGGTCTGTTCAGTTTAGTGCAAAGGCAAGGCAGGTTGAGTAGTAAGCACACTGACGTGTTGAGACCCAGTGGGCGTCCGGCTCATCAGGATGTGGGCGCACACACGCAGGCCTCTCCCTTTCTTTGTCGAAGAGGAGAGAACTACAACTGCGTAATGGAGCCAATTCAAACGCAATGTTGGCATCTCGGAGCTCTAGTGGCGAGAAATGGCATCTTGGTGGCCAATTAGGCATTTGACGTATAATTACTTAAGATAGGGTCTTTACGAATGAGAGATCGCTGATTAGTCACTGAGAATAAGCCAATAATTTTTAGTCAAGGAGCAACTAGGCTTGACGGAACAAAAAGCACGGTCGTGTAAGCAGGATTTTCAAGTCTTGACGGGTTAAATGACTACCACTTTCCATTCCTTTTATTATTAGCCGAGAGTAGGTCTTCGCTTCATTCTCCACTGAACTGCCATGTTGGCGATCACTATTGAGAGAATATGAGTGTTGGGCTGACAGATTTTATTGTTTGTATGTAACATATATATTATTATATATATAGTCATAACATACATAATATTATTTCTACATTACTTATAGTATTATATTAAATTATGTAGCAGTGTATGTAACATATATATATAATTTCTTAAGTTGTGACTCACGAGTTTCTTACAGAGAGATGAGCTAAAATACTCAGACATATGTGCTAAGAGCAAATGTTGGGGGTAAGGGGGCAGGGCTTCGTCCAGCGGTCTGCCGTCAGGGGGTGTGTCATGCTTCATTCTCGTTATTTGGGTGAAGTGTTTCGTTGGTATTCACAGAAGAACCTATTTATAGATTCTCATTAGGAACTGAGCACACTAACTCCCAGCTGGCAAGGAATTTCAGTGTGAATCTTGTGCAGCCATATGTTCTAAGATTAGAGAGGGATAACGGCTGTCCCTTGTTATCCCCAGGAATCCTACATTGAAGATATGTGGCCAATGAATGTCATGAAATTGGTATGGCATTCTGGTTTATGTAACTAAAAAAAAATAAAGAATAATATAAATCTCGCTGACTAAACTACAGAGTATGGGCTTAATATTACTGTCAATGGTTTTAGCGAATCTTTGGTAGCTCATGAAGCCGGGTGGGTCAGAGAGATCTGCTCAGTGAACAAGTCCAATATTGACCACGAGCTTTGGCTTCTGCCCCAATATATTTTCATGAGTCAGACGCAGGAAAGTAAGCATGGCAAGAGGAGGCTGAGAGAAATTCGCTCCAATGCTCCTTTATCTACTTAAGGCTTCAGTCTATTCCACTCCTTTATTAATGCTATTTGGGGCTTTACCAACACATGCCCTTCTTATCTGTGAATGTTTTCTAAGTCATTGATTTTCAAACAGGGCTACTGTTAAATAGTAGAGAAGCTAGATCACTTTAATTGGAAAAACCCCTTACCAAACTGAACAATCAACAGCAACGCCAGGGAAGAAAACGAGTAAAGATCTGAAAGTAATTACTGGCCCAAACACCTTAGCACATGTTTCTCACATCGGGAGTGTTATGTTTATGAAGTTTGAGGACCACTTAGACTCGATCAGCAATATGAATCAGCATCCCCTTATCTTGAAGCGGACACTATTTAATGACAGCTGAATGTTCAGGTACCTAGCGTGTGCGGGCTGTAGAAACCCAGGCCGGGGACCGGGAGGCGCGGATGCTTCTCCGTGTGGCGCTGATCTGTCTGGGCGGCCAAGCAACCTGGAGGAGCCCTGCAGATTGCAAGTCATGGGGTGAATAGCTATAGCGTTGACCTTTGGACATAAGATTTGGTGTGACACAAATGAGATGTAATATAACATCTATACGGCTCGATTGGTTTTGATCAGAAACTGGCCGGGATTCTTCACTTAGTTTAATTCTGCGTGGTGCGTCCCATGTAGAAAAGATTTGTCCTTAAGGAGGACTGGGAACCTTTTAAATGATTAATATTTGCGTATAAGGGGCAATCAGAATGAGTGTTATTGGAAAGCTGAGCGAAGTAAGACGAGGATATATCTGCCTAGAAGTGAAGACGATTCCTCGCGGTGACTAATCGCCAAGCGTTGCCCTGAGGTTGTTCTCTACGTTTCTGGAGTTAGGTAGCAGTTACACAGAAGCAATGTTGGCAAGGCTAGCAGCCGCACAAGTTCACAGAGCCTATTTAGTAGGTCATTTCTCTTCAGCGCACAGGTCAAATGAGAATAATAATTATGCTATCCAGACTGGGCTGTCGAGAACGAGCTAGAGGCTTGCTGTCACATAGAGTGATGATAAGCTGGAATGAACTAGGAGCAATATAGCTTCAGAGTATAGCAAAAACTAGAATTAAAAGTGGGTGTTCAACGTTGAGTAGAGAGGTGCAAATGTGGTCTATTCATTGCGTGGTACGAAAAGGCTTCCAGTGGAGCACTCAGCAGAAAAACGCGTAGCGTGGTGGTAGCTGAGAAAGTGCAACCTGCAGACAATGGTCTTGACTCGCAACCCCAATTCTTGTGCAGATGGAAAACCTTTAATACCTCAGAGAGTAAGGAGACTGGCAGCGAGCATAATCTTTCCTCCTATCTATGGCTATTGATAAGGAACTCAAGTGGAGATTTAGGTCCCCTTGGCGTTTGAGGTTTGGGCCAGAGGCATGTGGTTTAAGTGCGTGTACTAATAGAGCATTATAATTCATTCTAATTCCGTCAATCTCCAATTAGACAAGCCTGGAGAGGCGGTAAGACTCAGGTAACACCACTCCTTTCCACAGATCATTGACACAAGTTCTTCTTGCACGTGGGGAGGAGAGGGCTGATGGGCACAGCTGTGTAAGTTATTTCGGATGTCAGATAGCTAAATGCTTTTAACGCCCATCATCTTTCATGGCCCCAAGGATCCTGCCGTCTGGGCTCTGTCCCAGGTGTTTCGTGGTAGACCGGGCTGAATACTGCCCTGCAAATGCGGAGACAGCGGGCTTGAAACGTTAGGGAAGGATCCCTGTTGGAGAATGGGATAATTCGCACACCAGCATCGAGTATTGTCGTGCTGCGAAAATTCGAGATGTGATGAAGGAGCCTGGCAGGTCTGAGTTGAGCACTGGCCCTAGGAAACATCCCATGAGAGAGAGCCCTGGATACTAGTGCCTTTCTACTGTCTCGTTTATCTTGTGTTTTCCACGAAGGGTGGCTAACTAATACTGAAGACATGGGAGAACCTTTTTTCTGAGAGAGGCTACTTGACAGCCTGGAATAGTGTGACAAGCACCCAACGATTAGAGAAAAAGAAGTCCACATATAGGAGACTACACAAGGATCTAGTCTCTAAATATAGGAGAGGGATACATAGTTTCCTAAAAGTTAACCACTATCTATTGATACTTGTTTCCTCTTATACTGAATGTATGAACCCTAACCCTGTTTGCTCAAAGTGAGGATGGATCAATTGAGCAGAGATCTATAGGAATCGTCGTAAGATGCAGAGGAGTATGACTCCCGCGTACTTATTTTCAGCATCATATGGACTAAAGCTCGCTAACATGAAATTATATTGCTAACCTGGCCGAGGGAGGGGAAGATTCTAATAGAAATAAAGAGATTAGGTCTAGGTCTCTGGCGCATTTGGCAGAGCGTACTCCAGTTAGCATCTCATACAAGTAAGTCTACACCTTGTACAAGAGGAAGTACACCGAATATGTGGAGTAACGCGAATGTCTAACGTTTTAAAATTCAACATATATGAAAGTTTCGCACGTCAATAAGAGCCCTCAGAGATGAAATATATCACAGAATTCATGTGGGGACGACAAAATGACGCGGTTTTGTTGATGGTAGCTGTGCAGCTCATGCACTCACCAGCTTCAAAGTGGGTTTACATAGTTTATGGTGATTTATGTCATGACAGGTGTGTAGCTGAGTGGGCGAGAAACGTTCAGATATTCCTGTCTCGTATGGAGCAGGCTTGTCACCGGTCTATGACGGGGGGAAATTAGGGCTATAGAAGCCCTGACAGCATTCGTTACTCTGAGGGGCTCGCTAACCTGGGATATGAGCTACTACCTGTGATGGTCTCATCAGCGACTAAACTAACATACAGGCGGGCGCGAGCTCCTGCGCGGTCTTGCGCATACATGAGATTTGGTGACTCTTGTCGCTGGGACGGAGGACTGTGCGTTGATGGCGGTCTTGGGGGCGAGTGGAAGGGGAGAAAGAGGAAATGGAAATATCATGGAGGACTGAGAGAAATATGGTAGCCAGGTTCCATGTTGAGTTCCCTGAACTCGGATTCTCACCTCTATTATGTCAATGGCGTTGTGGAGGGCCCATTTATACTGACGTCTAAAATCAAGAGCTATTCTGCAGGGCAGCAGCCTACAACTTTTGAGACTAGATCATGGAAGTCATTGGCAGTTTTCCATCTTTGCTTTATAGTACTGGTGACTCGCGTCGTAGGAGAAGCCAGTGGACATGCCCTAACGACAGCCTGAAGCAACACTACGAGAGAGACTAAGACTATTCCACGCAACAGGATCTAGGAATTCGGCCCACCACGCGTCTTTGGGCCTGGGGAGGAGAGGTGCTAGGAATTACGTCCAATTCTAAGACCCAGAGCAGCTCTGGAGTGAGGGGGCTCACACCAGCAGGGTTGGACTGGTCTCCGTGGCTTGTGGGGCAGGACTGAAGGAAGCCACCAGCATTAATATTGGTCGAACCAATGTGAATGAATCATCCGCTGAAAAAGAAACTCAGGCCCAATGAAGCTGTAGATGTCTACAGCTCAGCAATTCTTATTGCAACTTTAATGAGAGACTCTAGCAGAACATCCAGCTGACGCATTCTTGAATTCCTGGACTCTGTATGACTAATAAATTGTTGCTGTTGTTCAGAGCTGTTAGCCTGAGGGTAAAATGTTTTATAGAGGAATAGATGCAGGCAGAATCTGACAAGATTATGCTCAACATTAACTGACTTCAGAGATTATTTGTCACCTATAATTTTGGATGCCCGAAGCCATTAAAAATACAGCTATTTAACTATTAAAAATTACTGTTATTACATTCCGTAATGGTTTTTTTTTTTTTTCCGCTACCAATTTCTTCCTGAGGTGATGTTGAAGATGCTACTTAACTACTGAAAACTCTGAGCAAATGCGACTTGTAAAAGGAAGAAAAACATATCTTGAAGCAATAAAATAGACTTCTGTGCTCAAATTTTTTGCAGGGGCTTCTGGAAAATATTACTGTCTTTTTTCTTTTTTTGTTCTAATAGGGGTGATTAAAGAAAATCTCATCTTTTCCACAAATTTTTTAGAGTAAAGTTAAATGTGATAAGGTATAGCCAACATTAACAACAGATTTTTATTTTTTTAATTTTCATGCTTGCCTTTCCAATCTCCTCAATTTGGGAAAATGTAGAGCAGTATCCACTCCTTAAAATCACAATTTTTAAGATCCCACTTGGAGAACTTTTCCTTTAAAAAGGTTATTGTCCGCTGAGATCAAGATTCTAAAGTTCAGGGGAAGATTACTGACACTGGTAGATGGCAGGATTATTTTGTTTTTGGGGTTGTTGTTTAGTAGATAATCATGTCTGAACTCTTCCTGTGATTATGGACTGTAGCTTCCAGGCTCCTTTCTCCATGGGATCCACAGGCAAAAGAATACGGGGTGGCATTACCAGTTTCTTTCTAGGAATCAGTCCAACCCAGGGAATGAACCATGTTCCAGCCTTGGCAGAGTGAATTCTTTAACCACTGAGGCACAGGGAAACCATGTATGCATTCCACCGATCAAGCACCGTTCAGAAAAGATAAGTGAGACGCTCTTCTCAGTAGGGTAATAGTCACTCCACCCAAGGTAATAACTGTTTTGCAGTTTTCATACAAAGATTAGTTTCCCATTGGCTCATTGTTTAAAATAATCGTAAAACTGCATTAATAATAATTGTTTTCCTGGCTTAAATGAATGGAAATGATAGCTGTAAGTTCAGCTCAGTTCAGTCCATCAGTCCTGTCCGCTCTGAAGACCCATGACTGCGCACACGAGTCTTCTGTCCATCCAACTCATGGAGGCTTACTCAGACTCATGTCCATCGAGTTGGTGATGCCATCCAGTCAATACGTACTAAACTAGCATAAAGCCTGTGAGAGAAACATTTTACTATGATAAATTTTCTTGCAGATGTCGCTGTCCTTTTTCATTCTGAGGATCAAAGCGGCAAGAAAGACTTCCTAAAATCTATACCTGGGCTTACGCCTGAATGGACCAGCAGCTAAGAATCTGGCCTTGCATGGCAAGGACATTGTTCAATCCTGTCAGGAAGATGTCACGTGCTGGCAGGCAACTAACCATGTGCCACAACTATGGGGTAAAATGCTGCAATTACTGGCGCCTGTGCCCTGGAAGCCTATGCTCGCAAACGGAGGCCATGTAGAGAAACTGGTGCATCTCAATGAAGAGTCATCCACTGCCGCAACTAGAGAAAGCCTGTGTGCAGCTGTGAATTACCCACATGGCGCAAAAATAAATAATGAAACTTCTCTTAAGAAAATAAAGTCTATACCTGTGTAAGGGAAAATAAAAATACATATCTTTGTGCTTTAAAAGATAGTTGCCCTTATTCCATGGGTGATATCTGAACCTTACAAGTATGATATAAGTCATTTGGTTTCAAAATTAGGATAAAGTTATGGGTAAAACAGAATTGTGCTGTATCTCCACTAGACATACATTCTTTTATCCACAACAAATCAAAACTAGACATGCCAACTTTGCAGAGAGACAGGACAAACCAAGGCATTTTTTTTGTAATT
>NW_017208835.1:0-3690 GCF_001704415.2 Capra hircus | reverse complement strand
TCGAGGATCGACTCACGCCACGGTGGCTGTGGGACAGCCCTGTGCGAAAGCCTCGAGGGAAAGCCACAGATCCTTGATCCACGCGAAGGAAAGCTCGACACTGCTGCTACATTCGGGAGGAAAGCTCATGTGCTGGCCCCCCACTCGAGACAAGGACTGACTCCCCTGGGGAGACTCCAGAAGTACCCCAAGATTCATGTCAGCACTGGAGAGGAATCCTCAGGTTCCGGCACGGACTCCACACAAGGACTTAGGCCCAGCATCGACGGAAGAGGAATCCCGAGAGGCCCCGAGCAACTCGCATGGGGACTGGCCTTTCCTGAGGAAACCAGATCGGTCCCTAAAGTCCCTTCGTAAGTCCAGAGCACCTGCCGCAACTGGAGAAAATCCAGGAGGTTTTCCCCTCCAGGCGAGATGAGGCCCATTTCCGCTGAGGTGTCTCGAGGTAATCACAGCTAACTTCTGGAACTTCCAAAGGGTCATTCACACCTTGCTGCGCAACTCAATAAGTTCCCCGACATACCCGTCTCCACTTGAGAGGAAGCACGAGAGTCCCGATCACATCCAGAGGAGCCCCGTTTCCGCCTCCTAGCTCTTGAGGAGGGAACCTTTCACTGCGTGTTCGGGAAAAAATTCCGGGCGTTCCCCTCGCATCTCAAGAGGAGGCGCTCTCCACAGGAAAGGCGAGAGGAACTCCAGGGTGGTGCCACGATTCCCAGAGTCCCCCAGATGTCTCAGTCCATTCCAGGGAAACCTGTTTTCCCTGCACTGCCTCGACTTTCAAGCCGAGGATAGACTCACACCACGGTGGCACGTGGGACAGCCCTGTGGGAAAGTCTCGTGGGAAAGCCTCGAGGGAAAGCCACCGATCCCTTGATCCACGCGACGGGAGCATGACACTGCTGCTACAGCTAGGGAGGAAAGCGCAGGTGCATGCCCCCACTCGAGACGATGACTAACTTCCCTGGGGAGACTCCAGAAGTACCCCAAGATCCATGTGAGCACTGGAGAGGAATCCTCAGGTTCCGGCACGACTCCACACAAGATCTTAGGCCCCGGCATCGAAGGGAGAGGAATCCCGAGAGGCCCCCGAGCAACTCGCATGGGGACTGGCCTTTCCTGAGGCCACCAGAGCGTGTCCCTGAGGTCCCCGTCGTAAGTCGAGAGCACCTGCCGCAATTCGAGAAAATCCAGGAGGTTCTCCCCTCCAGGCGAGATGAGGCCCAGTTTCAGCTGAGAGGTCTCGAGGCTAATCACACCTTACCTCTTGAACTTCCTAAGGGTCCTTCACAACCTTGCTGCAACTCAAAGTAGTTCCCGACGTACCCGTCTCCACTCGAGAGGAAGCACGAGAGTCCCGCCCACATGCAGAGGAGCCCCGTTTGCGCCTCCTAGCTCGTGAGGAGGGATCCTTTCCCTGCGTGGTTGGGAAAGAATTCCCGGCGATCCGGCGCATCTCATGAGGAAGCATTCTCCACAGGACAGGCGCGAGGAACTCCAGGGTCGTGCCACATTCCAGAGTCCCCCAGATGTCTCAGTCCATTCCAGGGAAACCTGTTTCCCTGCAGTGCCTCGACTTTCTAGCGGAGGATCGACTCACACCACGGTGGTACGTGGGACAGCCCTGTGGGAAAGCCTCGTGGGAAGGCCTAGTGGGAAAACTCTAGGAAAGCCAGATCCTTGATCCACGCGAAGGGAAGCGTGACACTGCTGCTACAGCTCGGCAGGAAAGCGCACGTGAATGCCCCCCATCGAGACGAGGAATGACTCCCTGGGGAGACCCCCAGAAGTACCCCCAAGGTCCATGTCAGCACTGGAGAGGAATCCTCAGGTTCCGGCACCGTCTCCACACAAGGTCTTAGGTACCCGACATTGACGGCAGAGGAATCCCGAGAGCCCCGCAAGCAACACTCCTGGGGACTGGCCTTTCCTGAGGCCACCAGAGCGGGTCCCTGAGGTCCCCGTCGTAAGTCGAGAGCACCGGCCGCAACTCGAGAAAATCCAGGAGGTTCTCCCCTCCAGGCGAGAGGAGGCCCATTTCCGCTGAGACCTCTCGAGGCTAATCACACCAAACCTCTGGAACTTCCAAAGGGTCCTTCACACCGTTGCTGCAACTCAAGAAGTTCCCGACATACCCGTCTCCACTCGAGAGGAAGCACGAGAGACACGCCCACATCCAGAGGAGCCCGTTTCCGCCTCCTAGCTCGACAGGGGGGATCCTTTCCCTGTGTTGGGGAAAGAATCCGGCGTTCCCGTCGCATCTCAAGAGGAGGCGCTCTCCACAGGAAAGGCGAGAGGAACTCCAGGGTCGTGCCACCATTCCAGAGTCCCCCAGATTTCTCAGTCCATTCCAGGGAAACCTGTTTTCCCTGCACTGCCTCGACTTTCAAGCCGAGGATCGACTCACACCACGGTGGCACGTGGGACAGCCCTGTGGGAAAGCCTCGAGGGAAAGCCACAGATCCCTTAATCCACGCGGGGAAGCGTGACACTGCTGCTACAGTTCGGGAGGAAATCGCACCTATGTCCCCACTCGAGACGAGGACTGACTCCCCTGGGGAGACTCCAGAAGTACCCAAGATCCACGTCGGCACTGGAGAGGAATCATCAGGTTCCGGCATCGTCTCCACACAAGGTCTTAGGCACCGGCATCGTCGGGAGAGGAATCCCGAGAGGCCCCCGAGCAACTCGCATGGGGACTGGCCTTTCCTGAGGCCACCAGAGCGGGTCCCTGAGGTCCCCGTCGTAAGTCGAGAGCACCTGCCACAACTCGAGAAAATCCAGGAGGTTTCCCCTCCAGGCGAGATGAGGCCATTTCCGCTGAGGCGTCTCGAGGCTAAACACACCTAACCTCTGGAACTTCAAAGGGCCTTCACACCCTTGCTGCAACTCAAGAAGTTCCCCGACATACCAGTCTCCACTCGAGGTTAAGAACGAGAGTCCGCCTACATCAGGAGGAGCCCGTTTCCCCCTCCTAGCTCGAGAGGAGGGATCCTTTCCCTGCGTGGTCGGGAAAGATCTCCGAGTTCCCGTCGCATCTCAAGAGGAGGTGCTCTCACAGGAAAGGTGAGAGGAACTCCAGGGTCGTGCACCATTCCCAGAGTCCTCCAGATGTCTCAGTCCATTCCAGGGAAGCCTGTGTTCCTGCACTGCCTCGACTTTCAAGCCGACGATCGACCACACACCACGGTGGCACGTGGAGGCAGCCTGTGGGAAAGCTTCGTATGAAAGCCTCGTGGGAAAGCCTCGAGGGAAAGCCCCTGATCCCTGATCTTCGCGAAGGGAAGCGTGACACTGCTGCTACAGCACGGGAGGAAAGCGCACGTGCATGCCCCACTCGAGACAAGGACTGACTCCCCTGGTGAGACTCCAGAAGTACCCAAGATGCATGTCAGCACTGGAGAGGAATACTCAGGATCCGACACCGACTCCGCACAAGGTTCTGAGGCCCTGGCATCGACGGGAAAGGAATCCAGAGAGGCCCCACGCAACTCTCATGGGGACTGGCCTTTCTTGAGGCCACCAGAGCGGGTCCCTGAGGTCCCTGTCGTAAGTCGAGAGCACCTGCCGCAACTCGAGAAAATCCAGGAGGTTCTCCCCTCCAGCCAGATGAGGGCCATTTCCGCTGCGGCGTCTCGAGGCTAATCACACCTAACCTCTGGAACTTCCTAAGGGTCCTTCACACCCCTT
>NW_017208834.1:0-3690 GCF_001704415.2 Capra hircus | reverse complement strand
GGGCCTAAGATGTATGGAGTCCGTGCCGGAACTGAGCTTTCCTCTCCAGTGCAGACATGGATCCTGGGGTACTTCTGGAGTCTCCCCAGGGGAGTCAGTCTCGTCTCGAGCGGGGGCATGCACGTGCGCTTTCCTCCCGAGCTGTAGCACAAGTGTCACGCTTCCCTTCGCGTGGATCAAGAGATCTGTGGCTTTCCCTTGAGGCTTTTCCCACGAGGCTTTCCCACAGGGCTGTCCCACGTGTCACCGTGGTGTGAGTCGATCCTCGGCTTGAAAAGTCGACGCAGTTCATGGAAAACAGGTTTTCCTGGAATCGACAGAGACATCTGGGGGACTCTGGGAATGGTGGCATGACCTGGAGTTCCTCTCGCCTTTCCTGTTGAGAGCGCCTCCTCTTGGAATGCGACGGGAAGGCCGGGAATTCTTTCCCGACCACGCAGGGAAAGGATCCCTCCTCTATAGCTAGGAGGGGGAAACGGGGCTCCTCTGGATGTGGGCGGGGACTCTCGTGCTTCGTCTCGAGTGGAGACGGGTATGTCGGGGAACTTCTTGAGTTGCAGCAAGGGGTGTGAAGGACCGTTGGAAGTTTCAGAGGTTAGGTGTGACTAGCCTCGAGACGCCTCAGCGGAAATGGGCCTCATCTCGCCTGGAGGGGAGAACCTCCTGGATTTTCTCGAGTTGCGGCAGGTGCTCTCGACTTACGACGGGGACCTCAGGGACCCGCTCTGGTGGCCTCAGGAAAGGCCAGTCCCCATGCGAGTTGCTCGGGGCCTCTCGGGATTCCTCTCCATCGATGCTGGGGCCTAAGACCTTGTGTGGAGTCAGTTCCGGAACCTGAGGATTCCTCTCCAGTGCTGACATGGATCTTGGGGTACTTCTGGAGTCTCCCCAGGGGAGTCAGTCCTCTACTCGAGTGGGGGCATCCACGTGCGCTTTCACCCGAGCTGTAGCAGCGGTGTCCCGCTTCCCTTCGCGTGGATCAAGGATCCGTGGCTTTCCATCGAGGCTTTTCCACGAGGCTTTCCCCATGAGTCTTAACCACAGGCTGTCCCACGTGTCATCGTGCTGGTGGGTCGATCCTCGGCTTGAAATTCGAGGCAGTGCAGGGAAACAGGTTTCCCTGGAATGGACCTAGACATCGGGGGACTCTGGGAATGGTGGCACGACCCTGGAGTTCCTCTCGCCTTTCCTGTGGAGCCCACCTCCTCTTGAGATGTGAGGAGAACGCCGGGAATTCTTTCCCGAACACGCAGGGAAAGGATCCCTCCTCTCAAGCTATGAGGCGGAAACGGGGCCCTCTGGATGTTTACGGTACTCTCGTGCTTCCTCTTGAGTGGAGACCGGTATGTCGGGGAACTTCTTGAGTTGCAGCAAGGGTGTGAAAGAACCTTTGGAGTTCCAGAGGTTAGGTGTGATTAGCCTCGAGACGCCTCAGCAGAAATGGGCCTTCACACCTGGAGGGGAGAACCTCCTGGATTTTCTCGAGTTGCGGCAGGTGCTCTCGAATTACGACCGGGAACCTCAGGGACCCGCTCTGGTGGCCTCAGGAAAGGCCAGTCCCATGCGAGTTGCTCTGGGGCCTCTCGGGATTCCTCTCCCGTCGATGAAGGGGCCTAAGACCTTTTGTGGAGTCGTTGCCAGAACGTGAGGATTCCTCTCCAGTGATGACATGGATCTTGAAGTACTTCTGGAGTCTCCCCAGGGGAGTCAGTCCTCGTCTCGAGTGGGGGCAGGCACGTGCGCTTTCCTCCCGAGCTGTAGCAGCAGTGTCACGCTTCCCTTCGCGTGGATCAAGGGATCTGTGGCTTTCCCACGAGGCTTTCCCACAGGGCTGTCCCACGTGCCACCGTGGTGTGAGTCGATCCTCGGCTTGAAAGTCGAGGGCAGTGCAGGGAAAACAGGTTTCCCTGGAATGGACGGAGACATCTGGGGGACTCTGGGAATGGTGGTACGACTCTGAAGTTCCTCTCGCCTTTCCTGTGGAAAGCGACTCCTCTTGAGATGCGACGGGAACGCCGGGAATTCTGTCCCGACCACGCAGGGAAAGGATCCCTCCTCTCGAGCTAGGAGGCGGAAGCGGGACTGCTCTGGATGTGGGTGGGGCTCTCGTGCTTCCTCTCGAGTGGAGACGGGTATGTCGCGGGAACTTCTTGAGTTGCAGCAAGGGTGTGAAGGACCCTTTGGAAGTTCCAGAGTTTAGGTGTGATTAGCCTCGAGACGCCTCAGCGGAAATGGGCCTCATCTCGCCTGGAGGGGAGAACCTCCTGGATTTTCTCGAGTTGCGGCACGTGCTCTCGACTTGAGACGTTGTCCTCAGGGACCCGCTCTGGAGGCCTCTGGAAATGCCAGTCCCCATGGGAGTTGCTCGGGGACCTCTCGGGGATTCCCTCCCGTCGATGCCGGGGCCTAAGACATTTGTGAGAGTCGGTTCCGGAACCTGAGGCTTCCTCTCCAGTGCTGAAAAGGATCTTGGGGAACTTCTGGACTCTCCCAGTGAGTCAGTCCTCGTCTCGAGTGGGGGCATACAAGTGCGCTTTACTACGAGCTGTAGCAGCATTGTAACGCTTCCCTTCGCGTGGATCAAGGGATCTGTGGCTTTCCCTCGAGGCTTTCCCACGAGGCTTTCCCACAGGCTTTCCCCAGGGCTGTCCCACGTGGCAACGTGGTGTGAGTCGATCCTCTGCTTGAAAGTCGAAACAGTGCAGGGAAAACAGGTTTTCCCTGGAATGGACTGAGATATCTGGAGGACTCTGGGAATGGTGGCACAACCCTGGAGTTCCTCACGCCTTTACTGTGGAGAGTGCCTCCTCTTGAGATGCGACAGGAACGCCGGGAATTCTTTCCCGACCACGCAGGGAAATGATCCCTCCTCTCGAGCTAGGAGGCGGAAACGGGGCTCCTCTGGATGTGGGCGGGACTCTCATGCTTTCGTCTCGAGTGGAGACGGGTATGTCGGGAACTTCTTGAGTTGCGGCAAGGGTGTGAAGGACCCGTTGGAAGTTCCAGAGGTTAGGTGTGACTAGCCTCGAGACGCCTCAGCGGAAATGGGCCTCATCTCGCCTGGAGGGGAGAACCTCCTGGATTTTCTCGAGTTGCGGCAGGTGCTCTTGACTTACGACGGGGACCTCAGGGACCTGCTCTGGTGGCCTCAGGAAAGGCCAATCCCCATGCGAGTTGCTCAGGGGCCTCTCGGGATCCTCCTCCCGTCGATACTGGGTCTTAAGACATGTGTGGAGTCGGTGTCGAAACCTGTGGATTCCTCTCCAGTGCTGACATGGATCTTGGGGTACTTCTGGAGTCTCCCCAGGGGACTCAGTCCTTGTCTCGAGTGGGGGCATCCAAGTTCGCTTTTCCTCCCGAGCTGTAGCAGCAGTGTCACGCTTTCCTTCGCATGGATCAAGGGATCTGTGGCTTTCCTTCGAGGCCTTTTCCACGAGGATTTCCCACGAGACTTTCCCAAAGGACTGTCCCACGTGCCACCGTGTTGTGAGTTGATCCTCGGCTTGAAAGTCGAAACATTGCAGGGAAAACAGGTTTCCCTGGAAGGACTGAGACATCTGGGGGATTCTGGGAATGTGCCTCGATCCTGGAGTTCCTCTCGCCTTTTCCCTGTGGAGAGCGTCTCCTCTTGTGATGCGACGGGAACGCCGGGAATTCTTTCCGAACACGCAGGGAAAGGATCCCTCCTCT
>NW_017208833.1:0-3692 GCF_001704415.2 Capra hircus | reverse complement strand
AACATGTTTCCCTGGAATAGACTGAGACATCTGGGGTCTCTGAGAATGGTGGCACGACCCTGAGTTCCTCTCGCCTTTTCCTGTGGAGAGCGCCTCCTCTTGAGATGCGACGGGAACACCAGGAAATCTTTCCCGACCACGCAGGGAAAAAGATCCCTCCTCTCCAGCTAGGAGGCGGAAACGGGGCTCCTCTGGATATGGGCGGAACTCTCGTGCTTCCTCTCGTGGTAGACGGGTATGTCGGGGAACTTCTTGAGTTGCAGCAAGGGTGTGAAGAACCCTTTGGAGGTTACAGAGATTAGGTGTGATTAGACTCGAGACGCCTGAGCGGGAATGGGCCTCATCTCGCCTGGAGGGGAGAACCTCCTGGATTTCTCGAGTTGCGGCAGGTACTCTCGACTTACGACGGGGACCTCAGGGACCCGCTCTGGTGGACTCAGGAAAGGCCTGTCCCCATGAGAGTTGCTGGGGGCCTCTCGGGATTCCTCTCCCGTCGATGCTAGGGCCTAAGACCTTGTATGGAGTCAGTGTCGGAACCTCAGGATTCCTCTCCAGTGCTGACATGGATCTTGGGGTACTTCTGGAGTCTCCCCAGGGCAGTCAGTCCTCGTCTCGAGTGGGGGCATGCATGTGCCTTTCCTCCCGAGCTGTAGCAGCAGTGTCGCGCTTCCCTTCGCGTAGATCAAGGGATCTGTGTCTTTCCCTCGAGGCTTTCCCTCGAAGCTTTAGCAAGAGGCTTTCCACGAGGCTTTCCCACAGGGCTGTCCCACGTGCCACCGTGGTGTGAGTCGATCCTCGGCTTGAAAGTCAAGCCAGTGCAGGGAAAACAGGTTTCCCTGGAATGGACTGAGACATCTGAAGGACTCTGGGAATGTGGCACGACCCTGGAGTTCCTCTCGCCTTTCCTGTGGAGAGCGCCTCCTCTTGAGATGCGACGGGAACGCCAGGAATTCTTTCCCAACCACGCAGGGAAAGGATCCCACCTCTCGAGCTAGTAGGCGGAAACGGTGCTCCTCTGGATGTGGGCGGGACTCTCGTGCTTCCTCTCGAGTGGAGTCGGGTTTGTCGGGGAACTTCTTGAGTTGCAGCAAGGGTGTGAAGGACCCTTTGGAAGTTCCAGAGTTTAGGTGTGATTAGCCTCGAGACGCCTCAGCGGAAATGGGCCTCATCTGGCCTGGAGGGGAGAACCTCCTGGATTTTCTCGAGTTGCGGCAGGTGCTTTCGACTTACGACGGGGACCTCAGGCACCCGCTCTGGTGGCTCAGGAAAGGCCAGTCCCCATGCGAGTTCCTCGAGGGCCTCACGGGGGCCTCTCGGGTTTCCTCTCCCGTCGATGCTGGGGCCTAAAACTTGTGTGGAGTCAGTGCCGGAACCTGAGGATTCCTCTCCTGTGCTGACATGGATCTTGGGGTACTTCTGGAGTCTCCCAGGGGAGTCAGTCCTTGTCTCGAGTGGGGGCATGCACATGTGCTTTCCTCCCCAGCTGTAGCAGCAGTTTCACGCTTCCCTTCAAGTGGATCAAGGGATCGGTGGCTTTTCCCACGAGGGTTTCCCACAGGGCTGTCCCACGTGTCACCGTGGTGTGAGTCAATCCTCGGCTTGAAAGTCGAGGCAGTGCACGGAAAACAGGTTTCCCTGGAATGGACTGAGACATCTGGGGGACTCTGGGAATGGTGGCACGACCCTGAAGTTCCTCTCGCCTTTCCTTTGGAGAGCGCCTCCTCTTGAGATGCGACGGGAGGCCGATAATTCTTTCCCGACCACGCAGGGAAAGGATCCCTCCTCTCGAGCTAGGAGGCGGAAACGGGGCTCCTCTGCATGTGGGCGGGACTCTCCTGCTTCCTCTCGAGTGGAGTCGGGAATGTTGCGGAACTTCTTGAGTTGCAGCAAGGGTGTGAAGGACCCTTTGGAAGTTCCAGAGTTTAGGTGTGATTAGCCTCGAGACGCCTCAGCGGAAATGTGCCTCATCTCGCCTGGACGGGAGAACCTCCTGGATTTTCTCCAGGTGCGACAGGTGCTCTGGACTTACGAAGGGGACCTCAGGGACCCGCGTGTGGTTGCGTCAGGAAAGGCCAGTCCCCATGGGAGTTGCTCGGGGGCCTCTCGGGCTTACTCTCCCGTCGATGCAGGGGCCTAAGATCTTGTGTGGAGCCGGTGCAGGAACCTGAGGATTTTCTCCAGTCCTGACATGGATCTTGGGGTACTTCTGGAGTCTCCCCAGGGGAGTCAGTCCTCGTCTCGAGTGGGGGCATGCACGTGGGCTTTCCTTTCGAGCTGTAGCAGCAGTGTCCCACTTCCCTTCGCATGGATCAAGGGATCTGTGGCTTTCCCTCGAGGCTTTCCCACGAGGCTTTCCCACAAGGCTGTCCCACGTGCCACCGTGGTGTGAGTCGATCCTCGGCTTGAAAGTCGAGGCAGTGCAGGGAAAACAGGTTTCCCTGGAATGGACTGAGACATCTGGGGGACTCTGGGAATGGTGGCACGACCCTGGAGTTCCTCTCGCCTTTTCGGTTTAGAGCCCCTCCTCTTGAGATGCGACGGAATCGCGGGAATTCTTTCCCGACCACGCAGGGAAAGGATCCCACCTCTCGAGCTAGGACGCGGAAACGGGGGCTCCTCTGGATGTGGGCGGGACTCTCGGCTTCATCTCGAGTGGAGACGGGTATGTCGGGGAACTTCTTGAGTTGCAGCAAGGGTGTGAAGGACCCTTTCGAAGTTCCAGAGTTTAGGTGTGATTAGCCTCGAGACGCCTCAGCGGAAATGTGCCTCATCTCGCCTGGACGCGAGAACCTCCTGGATTTTCTCGAGTTGCGACAGGTGCTCTCGACTTACGAAGGGAACCTCAGGGACCCGCTCTGGTGGCCTTAGGAAAGGCCAGTCCCCTTGGGAGTTGCTCGAGAGCCTCGCGCGGATTCTTCTTCCGTCGATGCCGGGGCCTAAGACCTTGTGTGGAGTCGGTGTCGGAACCTGAGGATTCCTCTCCAGTGCTGACATGGATCTTGGGTACTTCTGGAGTCTCCCCAGTGGAGTCAGTCCTCGTCTCGAGTGGGGGCATGCACGTGCGCTTTCCTCCCGAGCTGTAGAGCAGTGTCACGCTTCCTTCGCATGGATCAAGGGATCTGTGGCTTTCCCTCCAGGCTTTCCCACGAGGCTTTCCAACGAGGCTTTCCCAGAGGGTTGTCCACGTGCCACTGTGGTGTGTGAGTCGAAACCTCGCCTGAAAGTCGAGGCAGTGCAGGGAAAACAGGTTTCCCTGGACTGGACTGAGACATCCAGGGGACTCTGGGGAATGGTGGCACAACCCTGGAGTTCCTCTCGTCTTTCCTGAGGAGAGCGCCTCCTCTTGAGATGTGATGGAACACCGGGTATTCTATCCCGACCACGCAGGGAAAGGATCCCTCCTCTCGAGCTAGGAGCGGAAAACGGGGATCCTCTGGTGTGGGGCGGGATTCTCGTGCTTCATGTTCGAGTGGAGACGGGTATGTCGGGAACTTCTTGAGTTGCAGCAAGGGTGAAGGACGCTTTGGAAGTTCCACAGTTTAGGTGTGATTAGCCTCGAGACGCCTCAGCTGAAATGGACCTCATCTCGCCTGGAGGGAAACCTCCTGGATTTTCTCGAGTTGCTGCAGGTGCTCTCGACTTACGACGGGCGACCTCAGGGACCCGCTCTGGTCGCCTCAGGAAAGGCCAGT
>NW_017208832.1:0-3692 GCF_001704415.2 Capra hircus | reverse complement strand
CCTCAGCGGAATGGCTTCATGTCGCTTGAGGGAGACCTCCTGGATTTTTCTCGAAGTTGCGGGCATTGTGCTCTCGACTTACGACGGGGACCTCAGGGACCCACTCTGGTGGCCTCAGGAAAGGCCAGTCCCATGCGAGTTGCTCGGGGCTCTGGGATTCCTCTCCGTCGATGCCGGGGCCTAAGACCTTTGTGTGGAGTCAGTGCCGGAACCTGTGGATTTCCTCTCCAGTGCCGACATGGATCTTCCGGGACTTCTGCAATCTCCCCAGAGGCGTAAGTCTCGTCTCGAGTGGGGGCATGCACGTGCGCCTCCCGAGCTTAGCAGCAGTGTCACGATTCCCTTTTCGTGGATCAAGGAATCTGTGGCTTTCCATCTAGACTTTCCCATGAGGCTTTCCCACGAGGAGGCTTTCCACAGGGCTTTCCCCACGTGCCACGGTGGTGTGAGTCGATCCTCGCTTTAAAGTCGAGGCAGCAAGGGAAAACAGTTTCCAGGGAATGGACTGAGACATTGGGGGACTCAGGGAATGGTGCACGACCCTGGAGTTCCTCTCGCCTTTCCTGTGGAGAGGCGCCTCCTCTTGAGATGCGACGGGAACGCCGGGAATTCTTTCCTGACCACGCAGGGAACGTATCCCTCCTCTCGAGCTAGCAGGCGGAAACGGGGCCACTCTGGATATGGGCGGGACTCTGGATTCCTCTTGAGTGGACACGGGTATGTCGGGGAACTTCTTGAGTTGCAGCAAGGGTGTGAAGGACCCTTTGGAAGTTCCAGAGTTAAAGCGTGATTACCCCTAGTTGCCTCAACGGAAATGGGCCTCATCTCGCCTGGAGGGGAGAACCTCCTGGATTTTCTCGAGATGCGGCAGGTGCTCTCGACTTACGACCGGGACCTCAGGGATCCGCTCTGGTGGCCTCAGGAAAGGCCAGTCCCCATGCGAGTTGCTCGGGGGCTCTCGGGATTCCTGTCTCGTCGATGCTGGGGCCTAAGACCTTGTGTGGAGTCAGTGCCGGAACCTGAGGATTCCTTTCCAGTGCAAACATGGATCTTAGGGTACTTCTGGAGTCTCCCAGGGCAGTCAGTCCTCGTCTCGAGAGGGGGCATGCACGTGCGCTTTCCTCCGAGCTGTAGCAGCAGTGTCGCGATTCCCTTTGCGTGGATCAAGGGATCAGGGTCTTTCCCTCGAGCTTTCCACGAGGCTTTCCCACAAGGCTGTCCCACGTGCCACCATGGTGTGAGTCGATCCTCGGCTTGAAAGCCGACGCACTGCAGGGAAAACAGCTTTCCCTGGAATGGACTGAGATATCCAGGGGACTCTGGGAATGGTGGCACGACCCTGGAGTTCCTCTCGCCTTTCCTGTGGAAAGCGCCTCCTCTTGAGATGCGACGGGAACGCCGGGAATTCTTTCCCGACCACGCAGGGAAAGGATCCCTCCTCTCGAGCTAGGAGGCGGAAACGGGGCTCCTCTGGATGTGGGCGGGACTCTCGTGCTTCCTCTCGAGTGGAGACGGGTATGTCGGGGATCATCTTGAGTTGCAGCATGGTTTTGAAGGACCATTTGGAAATTCCAGAGGTTAGGTGTGATTAGCCTCGAGACACCTCTGCGGAAATGGGCCTCAACTCGCCTTTAGGGGAGAACCTCCTGGATTTTCTCGAGTTGCGGCAGGTGCTCTCGACTTACGTCGGGGACCTCAGGGACCCGCTCTGGTGGCCTCAGGAAAGGACAGTACCCATGCGAGTTGCTTGGGCGCCTCTCGGGATTCCTCTCCAGTCGATGCTGGGGCCTAAGACCTTGTGTGGAGTCGGTGCTGGAACCTGAGGTTTCCTCTTCAGTGCAGACATGGATCTTGGGTTACTTCTGGAGGCTCTCCAGGGGAGTCAATCCTCGTCTCGAGTCGGGGCATGCAAGAGCGCTTTCCTCCCGAGCTGCAGCAGCAGTGTGGCGCTTCCTTCGCGTGGATCAACGGATCTGTGGCTTTCCCTAGAGGCTTTCCCACGAGGCCTTCCCACAGGGCTGTCCCACATGCCACCGAGGTGTGAGTCGATCCTCGGCTTGAAAGTCGAGGCAGTGCAGGGAAAACAGGTTTCCCTGGAATGGACTGAGACACCTGGGGACTCTGGGAATGTGGCACAACCCTGGAGTTCCTCTCGCTTTTCCTGTGGATATCGCCTCCTCTTGAGATGCGACAGGAATGACGGGAATTCTTTCCTGACCACACAGGGAAAGTATCCCTCCTCTCGAGCTACGTGGCGGAATCGGGGCTCCTTGGATGTGGTCGAGACTCTCGTGCTTCCTCTCGAGTTGAGACGGGTATGTCGGGGAACTTCTTGAGTTGAAGCAAGGGTGTGAAGGACCCTTTGGAAGTTCTCGACGTTAGGTGTGTTTCGCCTCGAGACGCCTCAGCGGAAATGGGCCTCATCTCGCCTGGAGGGGAGAACCTCCTGGATTTTCTCGAGTTGCGGCAGGTGCTCTTGACTTACGACGGGGACCTCAGGGACCCGCTCTGGTTTCCTCAGGAAAAGCCAGTCCCCATGCGAGTTGCTCGGGGCCTCTCGGGATTTCCTCTCCCATCGATGCCAGGGCCTAAGACCTTGTGTGGAGTCGGTGCCGGAAGCTGAGGATTCCTCTCCAGTGCAGACATGGATATTGGCGTACTTCTGGAGTCTCCCCAGGGGAATCAGTCCTCGTCTCGAGTGGGGCATGCACATGCGCTTTCCTCCAGAGCTGTAGCAGCAGTGTCACGCTTCCCTTCGCGTGGATCTAGGGATCAGGGGCTTTCCCTCGAGGCTTTCCCACAAGGCTTTCCCACGAGTCTTTCCCACAGGGCTGTCCCACGTGCCACCGTGGAGTGAGTCGATCCTCGGCTTGACAGTCGAGGCAGTGCTGGGAAAATAGGTTTCCCTGGAATGGACTGAGACATCTGGGGGGACTCTGGGAATGGGGCCTGATCCTGGAGTTCTTTTCGCCTTTCCTGTGGAGAGCGCCTCCTCTTGAAATGCGACGGGAACGCTAGGAATTCTTTCTCTACCACGCAGGGAAAGGATCCCCCTCTCGAGCTAGCAGGCGGAAACGGGGCCACTCTGGATATGGACGGGACTCTCCGATTCCTCTAGAGTGGAGTCGAGTATGTCGGGGAACTTCTTGAGTTGCAGCAAGGGTGTGAAGGACCCTTTGGAAGTTCCAGAGTTTAAGTGTGATTACCCCCTAGTTGCCTCAGCGGAAATGGGCCTCATCTCACCTGGAGGGGAAACCTCCTGGATTTTCTGGAGTTGCGGCAGGTGCTCTCGACTTACGATGGGGACCTCAGGGACCTGCTCTGGTGGCCTCAGGAAAGGCCAGTCCCCATGCGAGTTGCTCTGGGGCCTCTCGGGATTCCTCTCCCGTCGATGCAGGGGCCTAAGACCTTGGTTGGAGTCGGTGCCGGAACCTGAGGATTCCTCTCCACTTCTGACATGGATCTTGGGGTACTTCTGGAGTCCCCCCAGGGGTGTCAGTACTCGTCTCGAGTGGGGCCATGCACGTGCGCTTTCCTCCGGAGCTGTAGCAGCAGTGTCCCGCTTCCCTTCGCATGGATCAAGGGATCTGTGGCTTTCCCTCGAGCTTTCCCACGAGGCTTTCTCACAGGGCTGTACCACGTGCCACTGTGGTGTGAGTCGATCCTCGACTTGAAAGTCGAGGCAGTGCAGG
>NW_017208831.1:0-3692 GCF_001704415.2 Capra hircus | reverse complement strand
ATAAGTCGAGAGCACCTGCCGCAACTCGAGAAAATCCAGGAGGTTCTCCCTCCAGGCGAGATGAGGCCCATTTCCACTGCGTCGTCTCGAGGCTAATCACATCTATCATCTGGAACTTCCAAAGGGTCCTTCACACCCTTGCTGCAACTCAAGAAGTTCCCTGACATACCCGTCTCCACTCGAGAGGAAGCACGAGAGTTCGCGCAACATCCAGAGGAGCCCTGTTTCCGCCTCCTAGTTCGAGAGCTGGAATCCTTTCCCTGCGTGGTGGGGAAGCATTCCCGGCGTTCCCGTCCGATCTCAAGAGGAGGCCTCTCCCCACAGGAAAGGCGAGAGGAACTCCAGGGTCGTGCCACCTTTCCCAGAGTCCCCCAGATGTCTCAGTCCATTCCAGGGAAACCAGTTTTCCCTGCACTGCCTCCACTTTCAAGCCCGAGGATCGACTCACACACCACGGTGGAACGTGGGACAGCCCTGTGGGAAAGCCTCGTGGGAAAGACTCGTGAAAAGCCTCGAGGGAAAGCCACAGATCCCTTGATCCAAGCGAAGGGAAGCGCGACACTGCTGCTACAGATCGGGAGGAAAGCGCACGTGCATCCCCCCTCGAGACGAGGACTGACTCTCCTGGGGAGACTCCAGAAGTACCCCAAGATCCATGTCAGCACTGGAGAGGAATCCTCAGGTTCGACACCAACTCCACACAAGATCTAGGCCCGGCATCGACGGGAGAGGAATCCCGAGAGCCCCCGAGCAACTCGCTTGGGGACTGGCCTTTCCTGAGGCCACCAGAGCGGGTCCCTGAGGTCCCCGTCGTAAGTTGAGAGCACCTGCCGCAAATCGAGAAAATCCAGGAGGTTCTCACCTCCAGGCGAGATGAGGCCAATTTCCTCTGCGGCGTCTCGAGGCTAATCACATCTATCATCTGGAACTTCCAAAGGGTCCTTCACACCCTTGCTGCAACTCAAGAAGTTCCCGACATACCCGTCTCCACTCGAGAGGAAGCACGAGAGTTCCGCCAACATCCAGAGGAGCCCTGTTTCCGCCTCCTAGTTCGAGAGGAGGAATCCTTTCCCTGCGTGGTGGGGAAGGATTCCCGGCATTCCGTCCCATCTCAAGAGGAGGCGCTCTCCACAGGAAAGGCGAGAGGAACTCCAGGGTGTGCCACCATTCCCAGAGTCCCCCAGATGTCTCAGTCAATTTCAGGGAAACCTGTTTTCCCTGCACTGCTTCACTTTCAAGCGCGAGGATCGACTCACACCACGGTAGCACGTGGGACAGCCCGTGGGAAAGCCTCGTGGGAAAGGCTCGTGGGAAAAGCCTTGAGGCTAAGCCACAGATCCCTTGATCCAAGCGAAGGGAAGGGTGACACTGCTGCTACAGCTCGAGAGGAAAGGCCACTTCCAGGGCCCCCACTCGAGACGAGGACTGACTCCCTGGGGAGACTCCAGAAAGTCCCCCAAGATCCATGTCAGCACTGGGAGAGGAATCCTCAGGTTCCGGCACCGACTCCACACAAGGTCTTAGGCCCCGGCATCGACGGAAGAGGAATCCCGAGAAGCCCCCGAGCAACTCGCATGGGGACTGGCCTTCCTGAGGCCAGCAGAGCGGGTCCCTGAAGTCCCCGTCGTAAGTCGAGAGCACATGCCCACTCGAAAATCCAGGAGGTTCTCCCCTCCAGGCGAGATGAGGTCCATTTCCGCTGAGGCGTCTCGAGGCTAATCACACTAACCTCTGGAACTTCCAAAGGGTCCTTCACACCCTTGCTGCAACTCAAGAAGTTCCCCGACATACCCGTCTCCACTCGAGAGGAAGCACGAGAGTCCGGCCCATATCCAGAGGAGCCCCTATTCCGCCTCCTATTCGAGAGGAGGGATCCTTTCCCTGCGTGGTCGGGAAAGAATTCCCGGCATTCCCGTCGCATCTCAAAAGGAGGTGCTCTCCACAGGAAAGGCGAGAGGAACTCCAGGGTCGTGCCACCATTCCCAGACTCCCCCAGATGTCTGAGTCCATTCAGGGAAACCTGTTTTCCCTGCATTGCCTCGGCTTTCAAGCCGAGGATCGACTCACACCAGGGTGGCACGGTGGACAGCCCTGTGGGAAAGCCTCTGGGAACACTCGTGGGGAAGCCTCGAGGGAAAGACACAGATCCTTGATCCTCGCGAAGGGAACCGTGACAGTGCTGCTACAGTTCGGAGGAAAGCGCACGTGCATGCCCCACTCGAGACGAGGACTGACTCCACTGAGGAGACTCCACAAGTACCCCAAGATCCATGTCAGCACTGGAGAGGAATCCTCAGGTTCCGGCATCGACTCCACACAAGGTCTTAGGCCCCGGCATCGACGGGAGAGGAATCCCGAGAGGCCCCCGAGTAACTAGCATGGGGACTGGCCTTTCCTGAGGCCACCAGAGCGGGTCCCTGAGGTCCCCGTCGTAAGTCGAGAGCACCTGCCGCAACTCGAGAAATCCAGGAGTTTCTCCCCCAGGCCAGATGAGGCCCATTTCCGCTGACGAGTCTCGAGGCTAATCACACCTAACCTCTGGAACTTCCATAGAGTCTTTCACACCCTTGCTGCAAATCAAGAAGTTCCCCGACATACCCGTCTCCACTCGAGAGGAAGCACGAGAGTCCCGCCCACATCCAGAGGAGCCCGATTCCGCTCCTAAACTCGAGAGGAGGGATCCTTTCCCTGGGTGGTCGGGAAAGAATTCCCGGCGTTCCCGTCGCATCTCAAGAGGAGACGCTCTCCACAGGAAAGGCAAGAGGAACTCCAGGGTCGTGCCTCCATTTCCAGAGTCCCCCAGATGTCTCAGTCCATTCCAGGGAAACCTGTTTTCCCTGCACTGCCACGACGTTCAAGCCGAGATCGACTCACACCTCGGCGGCACGTGGGACAGCCCTGTGGGAAAGCCTCGTGGGAAAGCTCGTGGGAAAGCCTCAGGGAAAGCCACAAAACCCTTGATCCACGCGAAGGGAAGCGCGACACTGCTGCTACAGCTCGGGAGGAAGCGCACGTGCATCCCCCCCTCGAGACGAGGACTGACTCTCCTGGGAGACTCCAGAAGTACCCCCAAGATCCATGTCAGCATTGGGAGGAATCCTCAGGTTCCGACATCGACTCCACACAAGATCTTAGGCCCCGGCACTGACGAGAGAGGAATCCCGAGAGACCCCCGAGAACTCGCGCATGGGGACTGGCCTTTCCTGAGGCCACCAGAGCGGGTTCCTGAGGTCCCCGTCGTAAGTCGAGGAGAGCACCTGCCGCAACTCGATAAAATCCAGGAGGTTCTCCCCTCCAGGCGAGATGAGGCCATTTCCGCTGAGGCGTTTCGAGGGGCTAATCACACTAACTTCTGGAACTTCTAAAGGGTCCTTCACACCCTTACTGCAACTCAAGAAAATCCCCGAATTACCCGTCTCCACTCGAGGGAAGCACGAGATTCCTGCCCACATCCAGAGGAGCCCGGTTTCCGCCTCCTAGCTCGAGAGGGGTATCCTTTCCCTGCGTGGTCGGGAAAGAATTAACGGCGTTTCTGTCGGATCTCAAGAGGAGGCGTTCTCCACAGGAAAGGCGCGAGAGGAACTCAGGTCGTGCCACCATTCCCAGAGTACCCCAGATGTCTCAGTCAATTTCAGGGAAACCTGTTTTTCCCCTGCACTGCCTTCACTTTCAAGCCGAGGATCGACTCACAC
>NW_017208830.1:0-3693 GCF_001704415.2 Capra hircus | reverse complement strand
AGTCGAGGCAGTGCAGGGAAAACAGATTTCCCTGGAATGGACTGAGGCATCTGGGGGACTCTGGGAATGGTGGCACGACCCTGGAGTTCCTCTCGCCTTTCCTGTGGAGAGCGCCCTCCTATTGAGTTGCGACGGGAATGCTGGGAATTCTCTCCCGAGCACGCAGGGAAAGGATCCCTTTTCTCGAGATAGGAGGCGGAAATGGGTTACTGTGGATGTGGGTGGGCTCTCGTGCTTCCTCTCGAGTGGAGTCGGGTATGTCAGCGAAATTCTTGAGTTGCAGCAAGGGTGTGAAGGACCCTTTGGAAGTTCCAGAGTTAGGTGTGATTAGCCTCGAGGACGCCTCAGCGGAAATGGGCCTCATCTCGCCTGCACGGGAGAACCTCCTGGATTTTCTCGAGTTGCGGCAGGTGCCCTAGACTTACGACGGGGACCTCAGGGACCCGCTATGGTGGCCTCAGGAAAGGCCAGTCCCCATGTGAGTAGCTCGCGGGCCTCTCGGGATTCCTCTCCCGTCGATGCCGGGGCCTAAGATCTTGTGTGGAGTGGGTGCTGGAACCTGAGGATTCCTCTCCAGTGCTGACATGGATCTTGGGGTACTTCTGGAGTCTCCTCAGGGGAGTCAGTCCTCGTCTCGAGTGGGGGCATGCACGTGCGCTTCCTCTCCGAGCTGTAGCAGCAGTATCGCGCTTCCATTCGTGTGGATCAGGGGATCTGTGGCTTTCCCTCGAGTGTTCCCACGAGCTTTCCCACGAGGCTTTCCCACGAGGCTTTCCCACGAGGCTTTCCCACAAGGCTGTCCCACGTGCCACCGTGGTGTGAATCGATCCTGGGCTTGAACGTCGAGCCAGTGCAGGGAAAACAGGTTTCCCTGGAATGGACTGAGACATCTGGGGACTCTGGAATGGTGGCACGACCCTCGAGTTCCTCTCGCCTTTCCTGTAGAGAGTTCCTCCTCTTGAGTTGCCACGGAAACGCCGGGAAATCTTTCCCGAGCACGCAGGGAAAGGATCCCTCCTCTCGAGCTAGGAGGCGGAAACGGGGCTCCTCTGGATGTGGGCTGGACTCTCGTTCTTCCTCTCGAGTGGAGACGGTATGTCGGGGATCTTCTTGAGTTGCAGCAAGGGTGTGAAGTTCCCTTGGAAGTTCCAGAATTTAGGTGTGATTAGCCTCGAGACACCTCAGCGGAAATGGGCCTCATCTCACCTGGAGAGGAGAACCTCCTGGATTTTCTAGAGTTGCGGCAGGTGCTCTCGACTTACAACGGGGACCTCAGGGACCGCTGTGGTGGCGTCAGGAAAGGCCAGTCCCCATGCGAGTTGCTCGGGGGTCTCTCGGGATTACTCTCCCGTCGATGCCGGGCCTAAGATCTAGTGTGGAGACGGTGCCGGGACCTGAGGATTCCTCTCCAGTGCTGACATGGATCTTGGGGTACTTCTGGAGTCTCCCCAGGGGAGTCAGTCCTCGTCTCGAGTGGGGGCATGCACGTGCGCTTTCCTCCCCAGCTGTTGCAGCAGTGTCACGATTCCCTTCAAGTGGATCAAGGGATCTTTGGCTTTCCCTCGAGGCTTTCCGCGAGGCTTTTCCCACAGGGCTCTCCCACGTGTCAACGTGGTGTGAGTCGATCCTCGCTTGAAAATCGAGGCAGTGCAGGGAAAACAGGATTTCCTGGAATGGACTGAGACATCTGGGGACGCTGGCAATGGTGGTACGACCCTGGAGTTCCTCTCGCCTTTCCTGTGGAGAGCGCCTCCTCTTGAGATGCAACGGGAACGCCGGGAATTCTTTCCCGAGCACGCAGGGAAAGGTTCCCTCCTCTCAGGCTAGGAGGCAGAAACGGGGCTCCTCTGGATTGGGCGGGACTCTCGTGCTTCCTCTCGAGTGGAGACGGGTATGTCAGGGAACTTCTTGAGTTGCAGCAAGGGTGTGAAGGACCCTTTGGAAATTCCAGCGGTTAGGTGTGAATAGCCTCGAGACACCTCAGCGGAAATGGGCCTCATCTCGCCTGGAGGGGAGAACCTCCTGCATTTTCTCCAGTTGCGGCGGGGTGCTCTCAACTTAAGACGGGGACCACAGGGACCCTCTCTGGTGGCCTCAGGAAAGGCCAGTCCCCATGCGAGTTGCACGGGGCCTCTCGGATTCCTCTAACGTCGATGCTGGGCCTAAGACCTTGTGTGGAGTCGGTGCCCGAACCTGAGGATTCCTCTCCAGTGCTGACATGGATCTTGGGGTACTTCTGGAGTCTCCCCAGGGGAGTCAGTCCTCGTCTCCAGTGAGGTATTAACGTGCGCTTTCCTCCCGAGCTGTAGCAGCAGCAGTGTCGCGATTACATTCGCCTGGATCAAGGTATCTGTGGATTTCCCTCGAGGCTTTCCCACGAGGCTTTCCCACGACGCTTTCCCACAGGGCTGTCCTACGTACCACCGTGGTGTGAGTCGAGCCTCAGCTTGAAAGTCAAGGGAGTGCAGGGAAAAACAGGTTTCCCTGGAATGGACTGAGACATCTGGGGGACTCTGGAATGTGGCACGACCCTGGAGTTCCTCTCGCCTTTCCTGTGGAGGCGCCACCTCCTGAGATGCGTCGGGAACGCCGGGCATTCTTTCCCGACCACACAGGGAAAGGATCCTCCTCTCGAGCTAGGAGGCGGAAACGGGGCTCCTCTGGATGTGGCGGGACTCTCGTGCTTTCTCTCGAGTGGAGACGGGTATGTCGGCGAACTTCTTGAGTTGCAGATATGGTGTGAAGGACACTTTGGAAGTTCCAGAGGTTAGGTGTGATTAGCCTGGAGACACCTCAGCAGAAATGGGCCTCATCTCGCTTGGAGGGCAAAACCTCCTGGATTTTCTCGATTTGGGGCAGGTGCTCTCGACTTACGACGGGGACATCAGGGACCCGCTCTTGTGGCCTCACGAAAGGCCAGTCCCCATGCGAGTTGCTCATGGGCTGTCGGGATTCCTCTCCATTTGATGCCGGGACCTAAGATCTTGTGTGGAGTCTGTGCCAAAACCTGAGGTTTCCTCTCCATTGCTGACATATATCTTGGAGTACTTCTGGAATCTCCCCAGGGGAGTCACTCCTCGTCTCAAGTGGGGGCATGCAAGTGCGCTTTCCTCCGAGCTGTAGCAGCAGCGTTGAGCTTCCCTTCGCGAGGATCAAGTGTCTGTGGCTTTCCCTCGAGGCTTTCCACGACGCATTCCCACGACGCTTTTCCACCAGGCTTTCCACGAGGCTTTCCCACAGTGATGTCCCACGTGCACCGTGGTGTCAGTCGATCCTCGGTTTGAAAGTCGAGGCAGTGCCGGGGAAACAGGCTTCCCTGGAATGGACTGAGACATCTGGGGACTCTAGGAATGGTGACACGACCCTGGAGTTCCTCTCGCCTTTCCTGTGGAGAGCGCCTCCTCTTGAGATGCGAAGGACGCCGGAATTCTTTCCCGAAGACGCAGGGAAAGGATCCCTCTTCTCCGAGCTAGGAGACAGAAACGGGCTCCTCTGGATGGGCGCGGACTCTCGTGCTTCCTCTCCAGTGGAGATGGGTATGTCGGGGAACTTCTCGAGTTGCAGCAAGGGTGTGAAGGACCCTTGGGAAGTTCCAGAGGTTAGGTGTGATTAGCCTCGAGACGCCTAGGCGGAAATGGGCCTCATCTCGCCTGGAGGGGAGAACCTCCTGGATTTTCTCGAGTTGCGGCAGGT
>NW_017208829.1:0-3693 GCF_001704415.2 Capra hircus | reverse complement strand
GGGCAATCACGTGGGCCCCCAGGGAAATCACGTGGGCCCCCTGGGGGCAATCACGTGGGCCCCCAAATCACGTGGCCCCCAGGGGAAATCACGTGGGCCCCCAGGGAAATCACGTGGCCCCTGGGCAATCACGTGGGCCCCAGGGAAATCAACCAATCACGTGGCCCCCAGGGGAATCACCGTGGGCCCCCTGGGGCAATCACGTGGGGCCCCCAGGGGAAATCACGTGGGCCCCCAGGGGCCCCCAGGGGAAATCACGTGGGCCCCCTGGGGCAATCACGTGGGCCCAAGGGGCAATCACGTGGGCCCCCACGTGGGGGGCAATCACGTGGGGGGAGGGGCCCCCAAATCACGTGGGCCCCAGGGGCAATCACGTGGGCCCCCAGGGGGAAATCACGTGGGCCCCAGGGGAAATCACGTCACGGGGCAATCACGTGGCCCCAGGGGAAATCACGTGGGGGGGGCACGTCACGGGTGGGCCCCCAGGGGAATCACGTGGGCCCCCAGGGGCAATCACGTGGGCCCCAGGGGAAATCACGTGGGCCCCCAGGGGCAATCACGTGGGCCCCCAGGGGCAATCACGTGGGCCCCCAGGGGGTGGGAAATCACGTGGGCCCCAGGGAAATCACGTGGGCCCACCAGGGGCAATCACGTGGGCCCCAGGGGAAATCACGTGGGGGCAATCAATCACGTGGGCCCCCAGGGGAAATCACGTGGGCCCCCAGGGGCAATCACGGTGGGCCCCAGGGGGTGGGCCCCCAGGGGAAATCACGTGGGCCCCATGGGCAATCCCCCTGGCAATCACGTGGGCCCCAGGGGAAATCACGTGGGCCCCCAGGGGGGGCCCCCAATCACGTGGGCCCCCAGGGGAAATCACGTGGGCCCCGTGGGAATCACGTGGGCCCCCTGGGGCAATCACGTGGGCCCCCAGGGGAAATCACGTGGGGGGGAAATCACGTGGGCCCCAGGGAAACACGTGGGCCCCCACCCCCAGGGGAAATCACGTGGGCCCCCAGGGGAAATCACGTGGGGGAAATCACGTGGCCCCAATCACGGCCCCCCCGTGGGCCCCCAGGGGAAATCACGTGGGCCCCAGGGGCGGCCCCCTGGGGCAATCACGTGGCCCCCAGGGAAATCACGTGGGCCCCGGGCAATCACGTGGGGGAAATCACGTGGGCCCCCAGGGGAAATCACGTGGGCCCCCTGGGGCAATCACGTGGGCCCCCCAGGGGGAAATCACGTGGGCCCCCAGGGGAAATCACGTGGCCCCTGGGCAATCACGTGGGCCCCCAGGGGAAATCACGTGGGGCAATCACGTGGGGCCCCCAGGGGAAATCACGTGGGCCCCCAGGGGAAATCACGTGGGCCCCCAGGGGAAATCACGTGGGCCCCAGGCACGTGGGCCCCCCCACGTGGGGGGAAATCACGTGGGCCCCCATGGAAATCACGTGGGCCCCCACGTGGGCCCCCTGGGGCAATCACGTGGGCCCCCCAGGGGAAATCAGGCAATCACGTGGCCCCCACGGGAAATCACGGCCCCCAGGGAAATCACGTGGGCCCCCTGGGCAATCACGTGGGGCAATCACGTGGGCCCCCCAGGGAAATCACGGGGGGCAATCACGTGGGCCCCCAGGGAAATCAAGGGCAATCACGTGGGCCCCCAGGGGAAATCACGTGGGCCCCCCAGGGGAAATCACGTGGCCCCCAGGGGAAATCACGTGGGCCCCAGGGGAAATCACGTGGGGGGCATCACGTGGGCCCCCAGGGGGAAATCACGTGGGCCCCCAGGGGCAATCACGTGGGCCCCCGGGAAATCACGGGCCCCCCAATCACGTGGCCCCCAGGGGGAAATCACGTGGGCCCCTGGGCAATCACGTGGCCCCCAGGGGCAATCACGTGGGCCCCCAGGGGAAATCACGTGGCCCCCAGGGGAAATCACGTGGGACCCCTGGGCAATCGTGGGCCCCAGGGGAAATCACGTGGGCCCCCAGGGGAAATCACGTGGGCCCCTGGGGCAATCACGTGGGCCCCCAGGGGAAATCACGTGGGCCCCAGGGCAATCACGTGGGCCCCCAGGGGCAATCACGTGGGGCCCAGGGGAAATCACGTGGGCCCCCCAATCACTGGGGGGCAATCACGTGGGCCCCAGGGGATCACGTGGGCCCCCAAATCACGGGCCCCCAGGGAAATCACGTGGGCCCCCTGGGGCAATCACGTGGGCCCCCAGGGGGCAATTCACGTGGGCCCCCAGGGGAAATCACGTGGGCCCCCAGGGGAAATCACGTGGGCCCCAAATCACGTGGGCCCCAAGGGGAAATCACGTGGTGGGCAATCACGTGGCCCCCAGGGGTGGGGGGCAATCACGTGGGCCCCCAGGGGAAATCACGTGGGCCCCCAGGGAAATCACGTGGCCCCCTGGGGCAATCACGTGGCCCCCCAGGGGAAATCACGTGGCCCCCTGGGGCCACGTGGGCCCCCAAAATCACGTGGGCCCCAGGGGAAATCACGTGGGCCCCCAGGGGAAATCACGTGGGCCCCCAGGGGCAATCACGTGGGCCCCCAGGGGAAATCACGTGGGCCCCTGGGCAATCACGTGGGCCCCCAGGGGAAATCACGTGGCCCCCAGGGGAAATCACGTGGGGGGTGGGCCCCCAATCACGTGGGCCCCCAAAATCACGTGGGCCCCCTGGGCAATCACGTGGGCCCCCAGGGGAAATCACGTGGGCCCCTGGGGCAATCACGTGGGCCCCCAGGGGAAATCACGTGGGCCCCTGGGAAATCACGTGGGCCCCCAGGGGAAAATCACGTGGCCCCTGGGGCAATCACGTGGGCCCCCACGTGGGCCCCTGGGAAATCACGTGGCCCCAGGGGAAATCACGTGGGCCCCAGGGAATCACGTGGGCCCCCAGGGGAAATCACGTGGGCAATGTGGCCCCCAGGGCAATCACGTGGGCCCCCTGGGGCAATCCCGTGGGCCCCCAGGGGAAATCACGTGGGCCCCCAGGGCAATCACGTGGGCCCCAGGGGAAATCACGTGGCCCCCAGGGGAAATCACGTGGGCCCCCGGGGCAATCACGTGGGCCCCACGTGGGCTCACGGGCAATCACGTGGGCCCCTGGGCAATCACGTGGGCCCCAGGGGAAATCACGTGGGGGGAAATCACGTGGGCCCCCAATCACGGTGGGCCCAAAATCACGTGGGCCCCCAGGGGAATCACGTGGCCCAGGGGAAATCACGTGGGCCCCCAGGGGTGGAAATCACGTGGCCCCCAGGGGAAATCAGGTGGGCCCCAGGTCACGTGGGCCCCCAGGGCAATCACGTGGAATGTGGGCCCAGGGGAAATCACGTGGGCCCCAGGGAATCACGTGGCCCCCCAATCACGTGGGCCCCCAGGGGTGGGCCCCCAAATCACGTGGGCCCAATCACGTGGGCCCCCAGGGGAAATCACGTGGCCCCCAGGGGCAATCACGTGGCCCCGGGGAAATCACGTGGGCCCCCGGGGCAATCACGGGGCCCCCAGGGAAATCACGTGGGCCCCCAGGGGAATCACGTGGGCCTGGGCAATCACGTGGGGGGAGGGCAATCACGTGGGCCCCAGGGGAAATCACGTGGGCCCCAGGGCAATCACGTGGGCCCCAGGGAATCACCCCCCCGGGGAAATCACGTGGGCCCCTGGGCAATCACGTGGGCCCC
>NW_017208828.1:0-3694 GCF_001704415.2 Capra hircus | reverse complement strand
GATCAAGCGATCAGGGGCTTTCCCTTGAGGCTTTCCAGGAGTCTTTCCCACTAGTCTTTCCCACAGGGCTGTGCCACGTGCCACTGTCGTGTGAGTCGATCCTCGGCTTGAAAGTCGAGGCAGTGGAGGGAAAACAGGTTTCCCTGGAATGGACTGAGACATCTGGGGGACTCTGGGAATGTGGCACGACCCTGAAGTTCCTCTCGCCTTTCCTGTGGAGAGCGCCTCCTCTTGAGATGCGACGGGAATGCGGGGAATTCTTTCCCGACCACGCAGGGAAAGGATCCCTCCTCTCGAGCTAGGAGGCGGAAACGGGGCTCCTCTGATTGTGGGCGGGACTCTCGTGCTTCCTCTCGAGTGGAGACGGGTATGTCGGGGAACTTCTTGAGTTGCAGCAAGGTTGTGAAGGACCCTTTGTAAGTTCCAGAGGTTAGGTGTGATTAGCCTCGAGACACCTCAGCGGAAATGGGCCTCATCTAGCCTGGAGCGGGTAACCTCCTGGATTTTCTCGAGTTGCGGCAGTTGCTCTCGACTTACGACCGGGACCTCAGGGACCCTATCTGTTGGCCTCAGGAAAGGCCAGTCCCCATGCGAGTAGCTCGCGGGCCTCTCAGGATTCCTCTCCCGTCGGTGCAGGGCCTAAGATCTTGTGTGAAGTGGGTGCCGGAACCTGAGGATTCCTCTCCAGTGCTGACATGGATCTTGGGTACTTCTGGAGTCTCCCCAGTGGAGGCAGTCCTCGTCTCGAGTGGGGGCATGCACGTGAGCATTCCTCCGAGCTGTAGCAGCACCAGTGTAACGCTTACCTTCGCTTGGATCAAGGGATCTGTGGCTTTCCCTCGAGGCTTTACCACAGGGCTGTCCCACGTGCCACCGTGGTGTGAGTCGATCTTCAGCATGAAAGTCGAGGCTGTGCAGGGAAAACAGGTTTCCCTGGAATGGATTGAGACATCTGGGGGACTCTGGGAATGATGTCACGACCCTGGAGTTCCTCTCGCCTTTCCTGTGGAGAACGCTTCCTCTTGAGATGCAACGGAAACGCCGAGAATTCTTTCCCGAACACGTAGGGAAAGGATCCCTCCTCTCGAGCTAGGAGGCGTAAACGGGGCTCCTCTGCATGTGGGCGGTACTCTCGTGCTTCCTCTCGAGTGGAGACGGGTGTGTCGGGGATCTTCTTGAGTGGCAGCAAGGGTGTGAAGGACCCTTTGGAAGTTCCAGAGGTTAGGTGTGATAAGCCTCGAGACGCCTCAGGGGAAATGGGCCTCATCTCGTCTGGAGGGGAGAACCTCCTGGATGTTCTCGAGTTGCGGCAGGTGCTCTCGATTTACGACGGGGACCTCAGGGACCCGCTCTGGTGGCCTCAGGAAAGGCCAATCGCCATGCGAGTTGCTCGGGGGCCTCTCAGGATTCCTCTCCCGTCGATGCCGAGGCCTAAGACCTTCTGTGGAGTCGGTTCCGGAACCTGAGGATTCGTCTCCAGTGCTGACATGAATATTGGGGTACTTCTGGAGTCTCCCGCGGGGAGTCCGTCCTCATCTCGAGTGGGGGAATGCACGTGCGCTTTCCTCCCGAGCTGTAGCAGCAGTGTCACGCTTCATTTCGCGTGGATCAAGGGATCTGTGGCTTTCCCTCGAGGCTTTCCCACGAGGCTTTCCCACGAATCTTTCCCACAGGGCTCTCCCACGTGCCACCGTGGTGTGAGTCGATCCTCGGATTGAAAGTCGAGGCAGTGCAGGGAAAACAGGTTTCCCTGGAATGGACTGAGACATCTGGGGGACTCTGGGAATGGTGGCACGACCCTGGAGTTCCTCTCGCCTTTCCTGTGGATAGCGCCTCCTCTTGAGATGTGACGGAAACGCCGGGAATTCTTTTCCGAGCATGCAGTGAAAGGATCCCTCCTCTCGAGCTAGGAGACGGAAACGGGGCTCCTCTGGATGTGGCCGGGAGTCCAGTGCTTCCTCTCAAGTGGAGACGGGTATGTCGGGGAACTTCTTGATTTGCAGCAAGGGGGGTGAAGGACCCTTTGGAAGTTCCACAGTCCAGGTTGATTAGCCTCTAGACGCCTCAGCGGAAATGGGCCTCATCTCGCCTCTAGGGGAGAACCTCCTGGATTTTTTCGAGTTGCGGCAGGAGCTCTCGTCTTACTACGGGGACCTCAGGGATCCGCTCTGGTGGCCTCAGGAAAGGCCAGTCCCCATGCGAGTTGTTCGGGGGCCACTCGGGATACCTCTCCCGTCGATACTGGGCCTAAGACCTTGTGTGGAATCAGTGAGGGAACCTGAGGATTCCTCTCCAGTGCTGACATGGATCTTGGGGGTATTTCTGGAGTCCCCCCAAGGGAGTTAGGCCACGTCTCGAGTGGGGGCATGCACGTGCGCTTTCCTTCCGAGCTGTAGCAGCAGTGTCGCGCTTCCCTTCGCGTGGATCAAGGGATCTGTGGCTTTCCTCGAGGCTTTACCACAGGGCTGTCCCAGGTGCCACCGTGGTGTGAGTCGATCCTCGCCTTGAAAGTCGAGGCAGTGCAGGGAAAACAGGTTTCCCTGGAATGGACGGAGACATCCGGGAGACTCTGGGAATGTGGCACGACCCTAGAGTTCCTCTCGCCTTTCCTGTGGAGAGCGCCTCCTCTTGAGATGCGACGGGAACGCCGGGAATTCTTTCCCAACAACGCAGGGAAAGAATCCCTCTCTTGAGCTCGGAGGGGGAAACGGGGCTCCTCTGGATGTGGGTGGAACTCTCGTGCTTCCTCTCGAGTGGAGACGGGTATGTCGGGGAACTTCTTGAGTTGCAGCAAGGGTGTGAAGGACCCTTTGGAAATTCCAGAGTTTAGGTGTGAATAGCCTCGAGACGCCTCAGCGGAAATGGGCCTCATCTCGCCTGGAGGGAGAACCTCCTGGATTTTCTCGAGTTGCGGCAGGTGCTCTCGGCTTACGACAGGGACCTCAGGGACCCGCTCTGGTGGCCTCAGGAAAGGCCAGTCCCCATGCGAGTTGCTCGGGTGCCTCTGGGGATTCCTCTCCCGTCGATGCCGGGGCCTAAGACCTTGTGTGGAGTCGTTGCCGGAAACTGAGGATTCCTCTCCAGTGCAGACATGGAACTTGGGTACTTCTGAAGTCTCCCCAGGTGAGTCAGTCCTCGTCTCGAGTGGGGGCATGCACGTGCGCTTTCCTCCCGAGCTGTAGCAGCAGTGTCACGCTTCCCTTCGCGTGGATCAAGGGATCAGGGGCTTTACCTCGAGGCTCTCCCACGAGGCTTTCCCTCGAGGCTTTTCCACAGGGCCGTCCCACGTGCCACCGTGGTGTGAGTCGATCCTCCTCTTGAACGTCGAGGCAGTGCAGGGAAAACAGGTTTCCCTGGAATGGACTGAGATATCTGGGGGACTCTGGGAATGGTGGCACGACCCTGGGGTTCCTCTCGCCTTTCCTGTGGAGAGCGCCTCCTCCTGAGATGCGAGGGAACGCCGGAATTCTTTCCCGACCACGCAGGGAAAGGATCCCTCCTCTCGAGCCATGAGGCGGAAACGAGGCTCCTCTGGATGTGGCGGGACTCTCTTGCTTCCTCTCGAGTGGAACAGGTATGTCGGGGAACTTCTTGAATTGCAGCAAGGGTGTGAAGGACCCTTTGGAAGTTCCATAGGTTAGGTGTGATTATCCTCGAGACGCCTCAGCGGAAATTTGCCTCATCTCGCCTGGAA
>NW_017208827.1:0-3694 GCF_001704415.2 Capra hircus | reverse complement strand
CTCCCCAGCTGTTTGCAGCAGTGGTCATGCTTCCCTTCGCGTGGATCAAGAGATCTGTGGCTTTCTCTCGAGGCTTTCCCACGAGGCTTTCCCACAGGGCTGTCCCACGTGCCACCGTGGTGTGAGTGGATCCTCGGCTTGAAAGTCGAGCAGTGCAGGGAAAACAGGATTCCCTGGAATGGACTGAGACATCTTGGGGACTCTGTGAATGGTGGCCCCACCCTGCAGTTCCTCTCGCCTTTCCTGTGGAGAGCGCCTCCTCTTGAGATGCGACGGAACGCCGGGAATTCTTTCCGAACACGCAGGGAAAGGATCCCTCCTCCAGCTAGGAGGCGGAAACGGGGCTCCTCTGGATGTGGCGGGACTCTCGTGCTTCCTCTCGAGGGAGACGGGGTATGTCGGGGAACTTCTTGAGTTGCAGCAAGGGTGTGAAGGACCCTTTGGAATTTCCAGAGGTTAGGTGTGATTTAGCCTCGATATGCCTCAGCGGAAATGGGCCTCATCTCGCCTGGAGGGGAGAACCTCCTGGATTTTCTCGAGTTGCGGCAGGTGCTCTCGACTTACGACGAGGACCTCTGGGACCTGCTCTGGGAAGCCTCAGAAAGGCCAGTCCCCAGGCAAGTTGCTCGGGGGCCTCTCGGGATTCCTCTCCCGTCGATGCCGGCCTAAGACCTTGTGTGGAGTCAGTGCCGGAACCTGAGGATTGCTCTCCAGTGCTGACATGGAACTTGGGGTACTTCTGGAGTCTCCCCAGGGGAGTCAGTCCTCGTCTCGAGTGGAGCATGCACGTGCGCTTTCCTACCGAGCTGTAGCAGCAGTGTCACGCTTCCTTCGCGTGGATCAAGGGATCTGTGCCTTCCCTCTTTCACACGAGGCTTTCCCACGAGGATTTCCCACGAGGCTTTCCCACGAATCTTTCCCACAGGGCTCTCCCACGTGCCACCGTGGTGTGAGTCGATTCTCGGGTTGAAAGTCCAGGCAGTGCAGGGAAAAACAAGTTTCCCTGGAATGGACTGAATCATCTGGGGGACTCTGGAATGGTGGCACGACCCTGGAGTTCCTCTCGCCTTTCCTGTGGAGAGCGCCTGCTCTTTGAGATGCGAAAGGAACGCCGGGAATTCTTTCCCGACCACACAGGGAAAGGATCCCCTCCTCTCGAGCTAGGAAGCAAACGGGACTCCTCTGGATGTGGGCGGAACTCTCGTGCTTCCTCTCGAGTGTAGAGTAGGATGTCGGGGAACTTCTTGAGTTGCAGCAAGGGTGTGAAGGACCCTTGGGAAGTTCCAGAGGTTAGGTGTGATTAGCCTGTAGACGCCTCAGTGGAAATGGGCCTCATCTCGCCTGGGGGGGAACCTCCTGGATATTCTCGAGTTGCGGCAGGTGCTCTCGACTTACGAGGGGACCTCAGGGACCCGCTCTGGTGGCCTCAGGAAAGGCCAGTCCCCATGCGAGTTGCTCGGGGGACCTCTCGGGACTCCTCTCCCTTCGATGCCGGGGATTAAGGCCTTGTGTGGAGTCGCTGCCGGAACCTGAGGATTCCTCACCAGTGCTGACATGAATCTTTGGGTACTTCTGGAGTCTCCCCAGGGAGTCAGTCCTCGTCTCGAGTGAGGGCATGCACGTTCGCTTTCCTCCCGAGCTGTAGCAGCAATTGTCATGCTTCCCTTCGCTTGGATCAAGGGATCTTTGGCTTTCCTCGAGGCTTTCCCAAGAGGCTTTCCCACAGGGCTGTCCCAGTGCCACCATGGTGTGTCTCGATCCTCGGTTTGAAAGTCGAGGCAGTGCAGGGAAAACAGGTTTCCCTGGAATGGACTGAGACTTCTGGGGGACTCTGGGAATGGTGGCACGACCCTGGAGTTCCTCTCGCCTTTCCTGTGGAGAGCGCCTCCTCTTGAGATGCCACGGGAACGCCAGGAATTCTTTCCGACCACGCAGGGAAAGTATCCCTCCTCTCTACCTAGGAGGCGGAAACGGGTCTCCTCTGGATGTGGGCGGGACTCTCATGCTTCCTGTCGAGTGGAAACGGGCATGTTGGGGAACTTCTTGAGTTGCAGCAAGGGTGTGAAGGACCCTTTGGAAGTTCCAGAGTTTAGGCGTGATTAGCCTCGAGACCCCTCAGCGGAAATGGGCCTCATCTCGCCAGGAGAGAACCTCCTGGATTTTCTCGAGTTGCGGCAGGTGCTCTCGACTTACGACGGGGACTTCAGGGACCCGCTCTGGTGGCCTCAGGAAAGGCCAGTCCCCATGCGACTTGCTCGGGGCCTCTCGGGATTCCTCTCCCGTCGAAGCCTGGGCCTAAGACCTTGTGTGGAGTCGGTGCCGGAACCTGTGGATTTCTACCAGTGCTGACATGGAACTTGGGGTACTTCTGGAGTCTCCCCAGGGGAGTCACTCCTCGTCTCGAGAGGGGGCATGCACGTGCGCTTTCCTCCCGACCTGTAGCAGCAGTGTCACGCTTCTCTTCCCATGGGTCAAGGAATCTGTGCCTTTCCCTCGAGGCTTTCCCAAAGGGCTGTCCCACGTGCCACCGTTGTGTGTGTCGATGTCGATGCTCGGCTTGAAAGTCGAGACAGTGCAGGGAAAACAGGTTTCCCTGGAATGGACTGAGACATCTTGGGGACTCTGGGAATGGTGGCATGACCCTGGAGTTCCTCTCGCCTTTCCTGTGGGAGAGCGCCTCCTCTTGAGATGCGACAGGAACGCCGGGAATTATTTGCCGACCTCGAAATGAAATGATACCTCCTCTCGAGCTAGGAGGAGGAAACGGGGCTCTTCTGGATATGGGCGGGACTCTCGTGCTTCCCCTTGAGTGGATACGGGTATGTCGGGGAACGTCTTGAGTTGCAGCAAGGCTGTGAAGGACCCTTTGGAAGTTCCAGAGGTTAGGTGTGATTAGCCTCGAGTCGCCTCAGGGGAAATGGGCCTCATCTCGCCTGGAGGGGACAACCTCCTGGATTTCACGACTTGCGGCAGGTGCTCTCGACTTATGACGGGGACCACAGGGACCCCCTCTGGAGGCCTCAGGAAAGGCCAGTCCCCATGCGACTTGCTCGGGGGCCTCTCGGGATTCCTCTCCGTCGAAGCCTGGGCCTAAGACCTTGTGTGGAGTCGGTGCGGGAACCTGAGGATTCCTCTCCAGTGCTGACATGGATCTTGGGGTACTTCTGGAGTCTCCCCAGGGAGTGTGTCCTCGTCCCGAGTGGGGTATGGACGTGCGCCCTCCGAGCTGTAGCAGCAGTGTCACTCTTCACTTCGCGTGGATCAAGGATCTGTGGCTTTCCCCTCGAGGCTTTTCCACGAGGCTTTCCCACGAGCTTTCCCACAGGGCTGTCCCACGTGCCACCGTGGTGTTAGTCGATACTCGGCTTGAAAGTCGACAGTGCAGGCAAAACAGGTTTCCCTGGAATGGACTGAGACATCTGAGAGACCCTGGGAAATGGTGGCACGACCCTGGAGTTCCTCTCGCCATTCCTGTGGAGAGCGCCTCCTCTTGAGATGCGAAAGGAACGCCGGAATTCTTTCCCGACAAGAAGGGAAAGATCCCTCCTCTCGAGCTATGAGGCGGAAACGGGGCTCCTCTGGATGTGCGCAGGACTCTCGTGCTTCCTCTCGAGTGGAGACGGGTATGTCGGGAACTTCTTGAGGTGCAGCAAGGGTGTGAAGGACCCTTTGGAAGTTCCAGAAGTTAGGTGTG
>NW_017208826.1:0-3696 GCF_001704415.2 Capra hircus | reverse complement strand
GCCCTCCTCAAGGACGCTTGGGACCTAAGTGCAAAGGCAAGGCAGGGGTAGAGCTGAAGCCAGGAAGGCGCCAGTGGCGTTTCCGAGCCTGCACACAGCGCCTGCCCTTCCTGGGGAGGGAGGCCTTAAAGCAAGGCAAAGTCTGCGCAAGGCTCGCCTATGGCAGAGCATCTTGGTGCCAGGAACTCTGCCAGATCGGGCCTCTGAACAGAGCTAGAGATCTGCCGTACTGGAGTCGCACTTAGCTTCGTGGAAGCAGGGATTTCAGCTTGACGGGGACTTGCTGCCTCCTCTTCCCCGAGGAGGGCTCGCTTCCCTGCTGGCTGTGCACTCGCCTATCGGGCGGGGGCGCAGGGCTCCTCCAGCAGGTCTTGCCTCAGGGGCTGCTTCCCCTGAGTTGGGGCTGTGGGCAGGAACCCAGACACGCAGGATCAGGCCCCAAACACCTGCACATGTCTCTGCTGGGGAGGAGAGTGCTAGGGAACCTACGTCTGTCATACACTTTCTGGGCACCCAAGGAATCAGCCTCCGTGTGTGCGGGGCTGAAAACCCCAGCCAGGGGACCTGGGAGCCTGGTGCTCTCCGTGTGGCGCTGAATCTGGGCGGCCAAGCAACCGCTGGAGGAGCCCTGGCAGTTGCCCTTCCTTCCCTCTGACAGAATTCTCACTGCTGGAGCCCTTGGCAGTGTGCAACCCACCAGCCCCTAAGCTCTCCTTAAGGAGGACTGGGACCTAAGTGCAAAGGCAAGGCAGGATTGGAGCTGAGGCAAGAAAGGCGCCAGTGGCGACTCCCAGGCTCCTGCTGCCTGCTCCTTCCTGGAGAGGCAGCCTAAAAGCAAGGCAAGTCTGGGCAAGGCTAGCCCCCGGCAGAGCAGCCTCGCGCCAGGAACTCTGCCAGATCGGGGCTCTGAGCAGAGCTAGAGCTCTGCCGTACTGGAGGCGCACTTAGGCTCCGTGCAAGCAGGGCTTTCAACTTGACGGGGCTGGGGCTGCCTCCTCTTCCCCCCGAGGAGGCTCGCTTCCCTGCTGGCTGTGCACTCGCCTATCGGGCGGGGGCGCAGGGCTCCTCCAGCAGGTCTTGCCTCAGGGGCTGCTTCCCTGAGTTGGGGCTGTGGGCAGGAACCCAGACACGCAGGATCAGGCCCCAAACACCTGCACATGTCTCTGCTGGGGAGGAGAGTGCTAGGGAACCTACGTCTGTCATACACTTTCTGGGCACCCAAGGGAATCAGCCTCCGTGTGTGCGGGGCTGAAAACCCCAGCCAGGGGCCCTGGGAGCCTGGTGCTCTCGGTGCGGCGCTGATTCTAGGCGGCCTAGAAACCGCTGGAGGAGCCCTGCAGTTGCCCTTCCCTTCCCTCTGACAGAGCTCTCACTGCTGAAGCCCTTGGCAGTGTGGCAACCCACCACCCCCTAAGCCCTCCCCAACCGACGCCTGGCACCTATGTGCAAAGGCAAGGCAGGATTGGAGCTGAGGCAAGGAAGGCACCAGTGGCGTCTCCCAGGCTCGCTCAGACAGCTCCTTCCTGGGGAGGGAGCCTAAAAGCAAGGCAAGTCTGGGCAAGGCGAGCCCCCGGCCGAGCAGCCTCGCGCCAGAAACTCTGCCAGATCGGGGCTCTGAGCAGAGCTAGAGCTCTGCCATACTGGAGGCGCACTTAGCTCCGTGCAAGCAGGGCTTTCCTCTTGACTGGGCTCGGCTGCCCTCCTCTTCTCCCGAGGAGGCTCGCTACACTGCTGGCTGTGCTCTCGGCCTATCAGGCGGGCGGCGCAGGGCTCCTCCAGCAGGTCTTGCCTCAGGGGCTGCTTCCCCTGAGTTGAGGCTGTGGGCGGGAACCCAGACACGCAGGATAAGGCCCCAACCACCTGCACATGTCTCTGCTGGGGAGGAGAGTGCTAGGGAACCTACGTCTCTCACACACTTTCTAGGCACCCACGGAGTCAGCCTCTGGGAGTGTGGGGATGCAAAACCCAGCCAGGGGCCCTTGGAACCTGGTGCTCTCCGTGCGGAGCTTTGTCTGGGCGGCCAAGGAACCGCTGAAGGAGCCCTGCTGTTGCCCTTCGCTTCCCTCTGACAGAGCTTTCACTGCTGGAGCCCTTGGCAGTGTGCAACCCACCAGCCCCTAAGCCCTCCTCAAGGACGCTTGGGACCTAAGTGCAAAGGCAAGGCAGGGGTAGAGCTGAAGCCAGGAAGGCGCCAGTGGCGTTTCCGAGCCTCACACAGCCTGCTCCTTCCTGGGGAGGGAGCCTTAAAGCAAGGCAAGTCTGCGCAAGGCTCGCCTATGGCAGAGCATCTTGGTGCCAGGAACTCTGCCAGATCGGGCCTCTGAACAGAGCTAGAGATCTGCCGTACTGGAGTCGCACTTAGCTTCGTGGAAGCAGGGATTTCAGCTTGACGGGGACTTGCTGCCTCCTCTTCCCCCGAGGAGGCTCGCTTCCCTGCTGGCTGTGCACTCGCCTATCAGGCGGGGGCGCAGGGCTCCTCCAGCAGGTCTTGCCTCAGGGGCTGCTTCCCCTGAGTTGGGGCTGTGGGCAGGAACCCAGACACGCAGGATCAGGCCCCAAACACCTGCACATGTCTCTGCTGGGAGGAGAGTGCTAGGGAACCTACGTCTGTCATACACTTTCTGGGCACCCAAGGAATCAGCCTCCGTGTGTGCGGGGCTGAAAACCCCAGCCAGGGGCCTGGGAGCCTGGTGCTCTCCGTGTGGCGCTGAATCTGGGCGGCCAAGCAACCGCTGGAGGAGCCCTGCAGTTGCCCTTCCCTTCCTCTGACAGAATTCTCACTGCTGGAGCCCTTGGCAGTGTGCAACCCACCAGCCCCTAAGCTCTCCTTAAGGAGGACTGGGACCTAAGTGCAAAGGCAAGGCAGGATTGGAGCTGAGGCAAGAAAGGCGCCAGTGGCGACTCCCAGGCTCCTGCTGCCTGCTCCTTCCTGGAGAGGCAGCCTAAAAGCAAGGCAAGTCTGGCAAGGCTAGCCCCCGGCAGAGCAGCCTCGCGCCAGGAACTCTGCCAGATCGGGGCTCTGAGCAGAGCTAGAGCTCTGCCGTACTGGAGGCGCACTTAGCTCCGTGCAAGCAGGGCTTTCAACTTGACGGGGCTGGGCTGCCTCCTCTTCCCCCGAGGAGGCTCGCTTCCCTGCTGGCTGTGCACTCGCCTATCGGGCGGGGGCGCAGGGCTCCTCCAGCAGGTCTTGCCTCAGGGGCTGCTTCCCCTGAGTTGGGGCTGTGGGCAGGAACCCAGACACGCAGGATCAGGCCCCAACACCTGCACATGTCTCTGCTGGGGAGGAGAGTGCTAGGGAACCTACGTCTGTCATACACTTTCTGGGCACCCAAGGAATCAGCCTCCGTGTGTGCGGGGCTGAAAACCCCAGCCAGGGGCCCTGGGAGCCTGGTGCTCTCGGTGCGGCGCTGATTCTAGGCGGCCTAGAAACCGCTGGAGGAGCCCTGCAGTTGCCCTTCCCTTCCCTCTGACAGAGCTCTCACTGCTGAAGCCCTTGGCAGTGTGCAACCCACCACCGCCCTAAGCCCTCCCCAACGACGCCTGGCACCTATGTGCAAAGGCAAGGCAGGATTGGAGGCTGAGGCAAGGAAGGCACCAGTGGCGTCTCCCAGGCTCGCTCAGACAGCTCCTTCCTGGGAGGGAGGCCTAAAAGCAAGGCAAGTCTGGGCAAGGCGAGCCCTCGGCCGAGCAGCCTCG
>NW_017208825.1:0-18009 GCF_001704415.2 Capra hircus | reverse complement strand
GAGAAGGGAACTCTCTTGCACTGTTGGTGCAAAACTAAACTAGCAGCCACTATGGAGAACACTGTGGAGATTCCTTAAAAAACTGGAACTAGAACTGCCATATGACCAGCAATCCCATGCTGGGCATACACACCGAGGAAACCAGACTTGAAAGAGACATGTGTACCCGAAGGATCATCACAGCACTGTTTACAATAGCCAGGACTGGAAGCAACCTAGATGTCCAGGGGCAGACGAATCGATAGAAAGCAGTGGTACATATACACAGTGGAATCCTACTCAGCCATCAAAAAGTACACTTGAATTAGTTCTAATGAGGTGGATGAAAACTGCAGCCTATTATACAGAGTGAAATAAGTCAGAAAGAAAAACACCAATAGAGTACACTAACACATATATATGGAATTTAGAAAGATGGTGATGATAACCCTGTATGCGAGACACAGATGTACAGAACAGTCTTTTGGACTCTCGACTCTGTGGGAGAAGGCGAGGGTGGGATGATCTGAGAGAATAGCAGTGAAACATGAATATTATCATATGAGAAGTAGATCGCCAGTCCAGGTTCGATGCATGAGACTGGGTGCTCGGGGCTGGTGCCCTGGATGGCCCTGAGGGATGGGATGGGGAGGGAGGTGGGAGGGGGCTTCAGGATGGGGAACACATGTACACCCGTGGCGGATTCCCGACAAGTATGGCAAAAACCACCAAGCTTTGTGAAATAATTAGCCTCCCATTAAAATAAAGAAATTTCAAGAAATCATGTCAATGTATGGCAACACCAATACAGTATGGTAATGCAATAAAACTAAAAATAAAAATGAAAAAAAAAAAAAAACTAAATTCCTTTGCTAAAAGGGGCCTAATCAATGTGGGCTTTGTGCCCTCCAAAAACACCATCATTTTCCTTCCTTTCTTCCCTCCTTCCTCCCCCTCTTTCTTTCCCTTTCTTTCTTATTATGCAATTGTGAACGTTTGCTTTCCCTTTATAGTTCTTGCAGAGCACTGGGTCTGTTCCCCATGATGTACAGTCCATCCTTGGGCTCATCTTCCACCTAACACGCTGTGCCTCCCGCTCCCCCACCTCTGTATTGCCCCTCCCTCTCCCCCTCCCCGCTGGTAACCAATAGATTGTTCTCTATAGCTGTGAGCCTCCATTTTTGTGATATTCTCTACTTGGTGGAGTTTTTAGATTCTTAAGTGATACTATACGGTATTTGTCTATCTCTGTCTGAGTTATTTTCCTTAATAGTATATCTTCCATGTGGCTGCAAATGTCAATATTCCATTCCCTTTCTGGGGCACCTGCTTTCTATGCCTTTTTAGCCAATGGCACTGCCACTCCACACATGACACGGCTCCCCAGCCACGTTTCCAGTTCTGCACTCACACGGAGAAACACCAAGTCCTCTTCCTCTTCTCCATGGCAAGTATATCTTTGAAGCTGAGTCTAGAACCAGTTCTTCCCCCACCCTGGCAAACTGGACCTTCTGGTCCCATCTCCACCCCCACAGGCCCCATCTCCCTCCCTCTTCACACATCTAGGCCTGCCCTGCCTTCTCTGCCCCCCACTCTCACAAAACTCCCAAACAAACTTAATTTCCCATCAGGTTGATTTTATTTTCATTATGAACCTATGCAGTTGGTATACTAGTCAACGTGTGTACTGTTGGCCAGTCCTCAGCGGCAAGACCCCCGAAGATTTCTGAGGTCTCTAGCCATGCTCTGAGGTCCCTGGCTGCCCACCGTTCCTGCTGGAATGACAGGGGTCTACACACTCTCTGGGACCTCCTCTGGTCCGTTCTGATTCAGCTCTTCTTTCACCTTGGAGCACCGGCTACAGAGCTTTGGGCCTCTGATTTTTTTAAGTTTCCTTGTGGTGGGTGGTTTCTGAGAAGTTTTCTTGGTCAGCTTTGCCTGAAGGTGATTATTCACTCTCACAGGTACCCTGGCCACCTGGAGAAAACAAGAGAGGGGTAGAGAATGGCATCGGTTTGGGGAAGAGGGTGAAGCTGGATGGGAACGACAGCTTCAGGAGAAGGGGTGTGGGCAGAGAAGGGTTATGTGCCAGGCAAGCACAGGGGAGGGGACTTATGGGGTGGGGTCAGTGGGCAAGAGGTGTTTGGGTGGGTTCAGCTCACCTTGACATTTTTCTTGGACCTCAGCTGAGAGGAAGTCTTCATCCTGTTGTCCCGGGTAACAGGAGCCACGTGTTTCATAACTCCTCTGGAGCCTTGTGGCTTCCCAGTCACCTTAGTCATTTTGAGGCCTCCCAGTGGTCTGCTCCAGGCCCCTGAGCACCCCTATATATACCCCTCCTCAGGGAGACACACCCTCGTGCTTTATGAGGTCAGCAAGTCTCTTCCCCAGCCAATGGTGGCCCTGGGTGAGCCTTGACATCACAAAGCCCCATCCTGACACCTCTAGCCGAGGATGGGGAGCAATTTAGATGTTTTGGTGGGAGAAATGAGGCATTTATCATTCCCCTAAGGAGGCCTCCAAACTCACCTGCCATCCTCATCTCTCTAAGTCAAGTTTGATGGGTCACAGGGCAGGGAGGGTGTGTCTCCTCCAAAGCTGGTCTATTATATCTATTTATGACTGTAAAAGTATAAGGGAATTTGAAAAAACTCTGCAAAAGATACAGCTTAAGCAGCCCCAATTAACGGAGGTTTCTTTTCTTTGTTCCATAGTCTCAAAATAACTGACAATTAAGAATGAATTTCATTTAAAACCTAGTTTCAAATTCCGCAAGATATTCGATGTTCAAATACAAGACGATGTTGTTCTTTTCAAGCTAAAAAAGTTTGTACCTCCCAGTGAATACTTTGTTTAACTGATTTAGACCTAAATAAAGCACATTGTGTGTCTTTACCTTGACAATGTCTGTGGTATCACTGTGTGTTTAGAATCGACTGTTTGAATGTGAGGTGTGTATTAGTACGTTCCCTAGGGGACTCCAGGCTGTGCAGGAAGTGATCTCAAGGCCTTGCAAACCATTCAGGATGCTCTGTGGAATGGAGCGGTGGTAACCATGGCAGCCTGTGTTGGTGACAATGGTTTAACAGGGCCTTCTCTTCATGAACTCCCTCACAGAAGACAATGAATTCTTAAAGGTAACTACTAAAACTGTGGCTGTATGACTATATATATATATATATGAAAAATATATATAAATATACACACTTATGAGTGTGCGTTTATATGTATATACACACATATGTGTGTGCATTTGTATATATGTACAGTGAATCTTTGTCCCTTGTGAATAATATACAAAATATTAAAACCTGACGTCTATGACAACAAACGTTTCAAAACTTAAACCAACAAAATTTGGTTTGCAGAGGAAAAGTATTTAATTCCTGACATTTTCTTAGAATACTGGAGGATGGGGATGGTAATCAAAACAGAACCAGCATTTACTTGGCTTTATTCTTGTAATAAAAGTCTTCGTGGGCAATGACCCCAGTATTGCCTGCAGGGGATGTGGGCTACTCCCCCTGCCCCACCTGTGGGAGCCCACTGCTCCATTCTAAATTCCTTTCCTCCGAAGAAGACATCGAGATGGCTAACAAACACATGAAAAGATGCTCACCATCACTCATTATCAGACAAATGCAAACCAAAACCACAAGGAGGTACCACCTGGCTCTGGTCAGGCTGACTGCTGTACAAAAATCTACAAGCCATAAATGCTGGAGGAGGTGTCGAGAAGGGAACCCTCTTGCACTGTTGGTGGGAATGCAAACTAGTACAGCCACTATGGAGAACACTGTGGAGATTCCTTAAAAAGACTGGAAGTAGAACTGCCATATGACCCAGCAATCCCACTGCTGGGCATACACACCGAGAAATCCAGACTGAAAGAGACATGTATACGCGAAGGATCATCACAGCACTGTTTACAATAGCCAGGACATGGAAGCAACCTAGATGTCCAGGGGCAGAAGATCGATAGGAAAGCAGTGGTACATATACACAGTGGAATCCTACTCAGCCATCAAAAAGTATACACTTGAATTAGTTCTAATGAGTGGATGAAACTGCAGCCTATTATACAGAGTGAAATAAGTCAGAAAGAAAAACACCAATAGAGTACACTAACACATATATATGGAATTTAGAAAGATGGTGATGATAACCCTGTATGCGAGACACAGATGTACAGAACAGTCTTTGGACTCTCGACTCTGTGGGAGAAGGCGAGGTGGATGATCTGAGAGAAAGCAGTGAAACATGAATATTATCATATGAGAAGTAGATCGCCAGTCAAGGTTCGATGCATGAGACTGGGTGCTCGGGGCTGGTGCCCTCGGATGGCCCTGAGGGATGGGATGGGGAGGGAGGTGGGAGGGGGCTTCAGGATGGGGAACACATGTACACCCGTGGCGGATTCCCGACAAGTATGGCAAAAACCACCAAGCTTTGTGAAATAATTAGCCTCCCATTAAAATAAAGAAATTCAAGAAATCATGTCAATGTATGGCAACACCAATACAGTATGGTAATGCAATATAAACTAAAATAAAAATGAAAAGAAAAACAAACTAAATTCCTTTGCTAAAAGGGGCCTAATCAATGTGAGCTTTGTGCCCTCCAAAACACCATCATTTTCCTTCCTTTCTCCTCCTTCTCCCCCCTCTTTCTTTCCCTTTCTTCTTATTATGCAATTGTGAACGTTGCTTTCCTTTATAGTTCTTGCAGAGCACTGGGTCTGTTCCCCATGATGTACAGTCCATCCTTGGGCTCATCTTCCACCTAACACGCTGTGCCTCCCGCTCCCCCACCTCTGTATTGCCCCTCCCTCTCCCCCTCCCGCTGGTAACCAATAGATTGTTCTCTATTAGCTGTGAGCCTCCATTTTTGTGATATTCTCTACTTGGTGGAGTTTTTAGATTCTTAAGTGATACTATAGCGTATTTGTCTATCTCTGTCTGAGTTATTTTCCTTAATAGTAATATCTTCCATGTGGCTGCAAATGTCAATATTCCATTCCCTTTCTGGGGCACCTGCTTTCTATGCCTTTTTAGCCAATGGCACTGCCACTCCACACATGACACGGCTCCCCAGCCACGTTTCCAGTTCTGCACTCACACGGAGAAACACCAAGTCCTCTTCCTCTTCTCCCATGGCAAGTATATCTTTGAAGCTGAGTCTAGAACCAGTTCTTCCCCCACCCTGGCAAACTGGACCTTCTGGTCCCATCTCCACCCCCACAGGCCCCATCTCCCTCCCTCTTCACACATCTAGGCCTGCCCTGCCTTCTCTGCCCCCCACTCTCACAAAACTCCCAAACAAACTTAATTTCCCATCAGGTTGATTTTATTTTCATTATGAACCTATGCAGTTGGTATACTAGTCAACGTGTGTACTGTTGGCCAGTCCTCAGCGGCAAGACCCCCGAAGATTTCTGAGGTCTCTAGCCATGCTCTGAGGTCCCTGGCTGCCCACCGTTCCTGCTGGAATGACAGGGGTCTACACACTCTCTGGGACCTCCTCTGGTCCGTTCTGATTCAGCTCTTCTTTCACCTTGGAGCACCGGCTACAGAGCTTTGGGCCTCTGATTTTTTTAAGTTTCCTTGTGGTGGGTGGTTTCTGAGAAGTTTTCTTGGTCAGCTTTGCCTGAAGGTGATTATTCACTCTCACAGGTACCCTGGCCACCTGGAGAAAACAAGAGAGGGGTAGAGAATGGCATCGGTTTGGGGAAGAGGGTGAAGCTGGATGGGAACGACAGCTTCAGGAGAAGGGGTGTGGGCAGAGAAGGGTTATGTGCCAGGCAAGCACAGGGGAGGGGACTTATGGGGTGGGGTCAGTGGGCAAGAGGTGTTTGGGTGGGTTCAGCTCACCTTGACATTTTTCTTGGACCTCAGCTGAGAGGAAGTCTTCATCCTGTTGTCCCGGGTAACAGGAGCCACGTGTTTCATAACTCCTCTGGAGCCTTGTGGCTTCCCAGTCACCTTAGTCATTTTGAGGCCTCCCAGTGGTCTGCTCCAGGGCCCCTGAGCACCCCTATATATACCCCTCCTCAGGGAGACACACCCTCGTGCTTTATGAGGTCAGCAAGTCTCTTCCCCAGCCAATGGTGGCCCTGGGTGAGCCTTGACATCACAAAGCCCCATCCTGACACCTCTAGCCGAGGATGGGGAGCAATTTAGATGTTTTGGTGGGAGAAATGAGGCATTTATCATTCCCCTAAGGAGGCCTCCAAACTCACCTGCCATCCTCATCTCTCTAAGTCAAGTTTGATGGGTCACAGGGCAGGGAGGGTGTGTCTCCTCCAAAGCTGGTCTATTATATCTATTTATGACTGTAAAAGTATAAGGGAATTTGAAAAAAACTCTGCAAAAGATACAGCTTAAGCAGCCCCAATTAACGGAGGTTTCTTTTCTTTGTTCCATAGTCTCAAAATAACTGACAATTAAGAATGAATTTCATTTAAAACCTAGGTTTTTCAAATTCCGCAAGATATTCGATGTTCAAATACAAGACGATGTTGTTCTTTTCAAGCTAAAAAAGTTTGTACCTCCCAGTGAATACTTTGTTTAACTGATTTAGACCTAAATAAAAGCACATTGTGTGTCTTTACCTTGACAATGTCTGTGGTATCACTGTGTGTTTAGAATCGACTGTTTGAATGTGAGGTGTGTATTAGTACGTTCCCTAGGGGACTCCAGGCTGTGCAGGAAGTGATCTCAAGGCCTTGCAAACCATTCAGGATGCTCTGTGGAATGGAGCGGTGGTAACCATGGCAGCCTGTGTTGGTGACAATGGTTTAACAGGGCCTTCTCTTCATGAACTCCCTCACAGAAGACAATGAATTCTTAAAGGTAACTACTAAAACTGTGGCTGTATGACTATATATATATATATATGAAAAAATATATAAATATACACACTTATGAGTGTGCGTTTATATGTATATACACACATATGTGTGTGCATTTGTATATATGTACAGTGAATCTTTGTCCCTTGTGAATAATATACAAAATATTAAAACCTGACGTCTATGACAACAAACGTTTCAAACTTAAACCAACAAAATTTGGTTTGCAGAGGAAAAAAGTATTTAATTCCTGACATTTTCTTAGAATACTGGAGGATGGGGATGGTAATCAAAACAGAACCAGCATTTACTTGGCTTTATTCTTGTAATAAAAGTCTTCGTGGGCAATGACCCCAGTATTGCCTGCAGGGGATGTGGGCTACTCCCCTGCCCCACCTGTGGGAGCCCACTGCTCCATTCTAAATTCCTTTCCTCCGAAGAAGACATCGAGATGGCTAACAAACACATGAAAAGATGCTCACCATCACTCATTATCAGACAAATGCAAACCAAAACCACAAGGAGGTACCACCTGGCTCTGGTCAGGCTGACTGCTGTACAAAAATCTACAAGCCATAAATGCTGGAGAGGGTGTCGAGAAGGGAACCCTCTTGCACTGTTGGTGGGAATGCAAACTAGTACAGCCACTATGGAGAACACTGTGGAGATTCCTTAAAAAAACTGGAACTAGAACTGCCATATGACCCAGCAATCCCACTGCTGGGCATACACACCGAGAAATCCAGACTTGAAAGAGACATGTATACGCGAAGGATCATCACAGCACTGTTTACAATAGCCAGGACATGGAAGCAACCTAGATGTCCAGGGGCAGACGAATCGATAGGAAAGCAGTGGTACATATACACAGTGGAATCCTACTCAGCCATCAAAAAGTATACACTTGAATTAGTTCTAATGAGGTGGATGAAACTGCAGCCTATTATACAGAGTGAAATAAGTCAGAAAGAAAAACACCAATAGAGTACACTAACACATATATATGGAATTTAGAAAGATGGTGATGATAACCCTGTATGCGAGACACAGATGTACAGAACAGTCTTTTGGACTCTCGACTCTGTGGGAGAAGGCGAGGGTGGGATGATCTGAGAGAATAGCAGTGAAACATGAATATTATCATATGAGAAGTAGATCGCCAGTCCAGGTTCGATGCATGAGACTGGGTGCTCGGGGCTGGTGCCTCGGATGGCCCTGAGGGATGGGATGGGGAGGGAGGTGGGAGGGGGCTTCAGGATGGGGAACACATGTACACCCGTGGCGGATTCCCGACAAGTATGGCAAAAACCACCAAGCTTTGTGAAATAATTAGCCTCCCATTAAAATAAAGAAATTTCAAGAAATCATGTCAATGTATGGCAACACCAATACAGTATGGTAATGCAATATAAACTAAAAATAAAAATGAAAAAGAAAAACAAACTAAATTCCTTTGCTAAAAGGGGCCTAATCAATGTGGCTTTGTGCCCTCCCAAACACCATCATTTTCCTTCCTTTCTTCCCTCCTTCCTCCCCCCTCTTTCTTTCCCTTTCTTTCTTATTATGCAATTGTGAACGTTTGCTTTCCCTTTATAGTTCTTGCAGAGCACTGGGTCTGTTCCCCATGATGTACAGTCCATCCTTGGGCTCATCTTCCACCTAACACGCTGTGCCTCCCGCTCCCCCACCTCTGTATTGCCCCTCCCTCTCCCTCCCCGCTGGTAACCAATAGATTGTTCTCTATAGCTGTGAGCCTCCATTTTTGTGATATTCTCTACTTGGTGGAGTTTTTAGATTCTTAAGTGATACTATACGGTATTTGTCTATCTCTGTCTGAGTTATTTTCCTTAATAGTATATCTTCCATGTGGCTGCAAATGTCAATATTCCATTCCCTTTCTGGGGCACCTGCTTTCTATGCCTTTTTAGCCAATGGCACTGCCACTCCACACATGACACGGCTCCCCAGCCACGTTTCCAGTTCTGCACTCACACGGAGAAACACCAAGTCCTCTTCCTCTTCTCCCATGGCAAGTATATCTTTGAAGCTGAGTCTAGAACCAGTTCTTCCCCCACCCTGGCAAACTGGACCTTCTGGTCCCATCTCCACCCCCCACAGGCCCCATCTCCCTCCCTCTTCACACATCTAGGCCTGCCCTGCCTTCTCTGCCCCCACTCTCACAAAACTCCCAAACAAACTTAATTTCCCATCAGGTTGATTTTATTTTCATTATGAACCTATGCAGTTGGTATACTAGTCAACGTGTGTACTGTTGGCCAGTCCTCAGCGGCAAGACCCCCGAAGATTTCTGAGGTCTCTAGCCATGCTCTGAGGTCCCTGGCTGCCCACCGTTCCTGCTGGAATGACAGGGGTCTACACACTCTCTGGGACCTCCTCTGGTCCGTTCTGATTCAGCTCTTCTTTCACCTTGGAGCACCGGCTACAGAGCTTTGGGCCTCTGATTTTTTTAAGTTTCCTTGTGGTGGGTGGTTTCTGAGAAGTTTTCTTGGTCAGCTTTGCCTGAAGGTGATTATTCACTCTCACAGGTACCCTGGCCACCTGGAGAAAACAAGAGAGGGGTAGAGAATGGCATCGGTTTGGGGAAGAGGGTGAAGCTGGATGGGAACGACAGCTTCAGGAGAAGGGGTGTGGGCAGAGAAGGGTTATGTGCCAGGCAAGCACAGGGGAGGGGACTTATGGGGTGGGTCAGGGCAAGAGGTGTTTGGGTGGGTTCAGCTCACCTTGACATTTTTCTTGGACCTCAGCTGAGAGGAAGTCTTCATCCTGTTGTCCCGGGTAACAGGAGCCACGTGTTTCATAACTCCTCTGGAGCCTTGTGGCTTCCCAGTCACCTTAGTCATTTTGAGGCCTCCCAGTGGTCTGCTCCAGGGCCCCTGAGCACCCCTATATATACCCCTCCTCAGGGAGACACACCCTCGTGCTTTATGAGGTCAGCAAGTCTCTTCCCCAGCCAATGGTGGCCCTGGGTGAGCCTTGACATCACAAAGCCCCATCCTGACACCTCTAGCCGAGGATGGGGAGCAATTTAGATGTTTTGGTGGGAGAAATGAGGCATTTATCATTCCCCTAAGGAGGCCTCCAAACTCACCTGCCATCCTCATCTCTCTAAGTCAAGTTTGATGGGTCACAGGGCAGGGAGGGTGTGTCTCCTCCAAAGCTGGTCTATTATATCTATTTATGACTGTAAAAGTATAAGGGAATTTGAAAAAAACTCTGCAAAAGATACAGCTTAAGCAGCCCCAATTAACGGAGGTTTCTTTTCTTTGTTCCATAGTCTCAAAATAACTGACAATTAAGAATGAATTTCATTTAAAACCTAGGTTTCAAATTCCGCAAGATATTCGATGTTCAAATACAAGACGATGTTGTTCTTTTCAAGCTAAAAAAGTTTGTACCTCCCAGTGAATACTTTGTTTAACTGATTTAGACCTAAATAAAGCACATTGTGTGTCTTTACCTTGACAATGTCTGTGGTATCACTGTGTGTTTAGAATCGACTGTTTGAATGTGAGGTGTGTATTAGTACGTTCCCTAGGGGACTCCAGGCTGTGCAGGAAGTGATCTCAAGGCCTTGCAAACCATTCAGGATGCTCTGTGGAATGGAGCGGTGGTAACCATGGCAGCCTGTGTTGGTGACAATGGTTTAACAGGGCCTTCTCTTCATGAACTCCCTCACAGAAGACAATGAATTCTTAAAGGTAACTACTAAAACTGTGGCTGTATGACTATATATATATATATATATGAAAAAATATATATAAATATACACACTTATGAGTGTGCGTTTATATGTATATACACACATATGTGTGTGCATTTGTATATATGTACAGTGAATCTTTGTCCCTTGTGAATAATATACAAAATATTAAAACCTGACGTCTATGACAACAAACGTTTCAAACTTAAACCAACAAAATTTGGTTTGCAGAGGAAAAGTATTTAATTCCTGACATTTCTTAGAATACTGGAGGATGGGGATGGTAATCAAAACAGAACCAGCATTTACTTGGCTTTATTCTTGTAATAAAAGTCTTCGTGGGCAATGACCCCAGTATTGCCTGCAGGGGATGTGGGCTACTCCCCTGCCCCACCTGTGGAGCCCACTGCTCCATTCTAAATTCCTTTCCTCCGAAGAAGACATCGAGATGGCTAACAAACACATGAAAAGATGCTCACCATCACTCATTATCAGACAAATGCAAACCAAAACCACAAGGAGGTACCACCTGGCTCTGGTCAGGCTGACTGCTGTACAAAAATCTACAAGCCATAAATGCTGGAGAGGGTGTCGAGAAGGGAACCTCTTGCACTGTTGGTGGGAATGCAAACTAGTACAGCCACTATGGAGAACACTGTGGAGATTCCTTAAAAAAACTGGAACTAGAACTGCCATGTGACCCAGCAATCCCACTGCTGGGCATACACACCGAGAAATCCAGACTTGAAAGAGACATGTATACGCGAAGGATCATCACAGCACTGTTTACAATAGCCAGGACATGGAAGCAACCTAGATGTCCAGGGGCAGACGAATCGATAGGAAAGCAGTGGTACATATACACAGTGGAATCCTACTCAGCCATCAAAAGTATACACTTGAATTAGTTCTAATGAGGTGGATGAAACTGCAGCCTATTATACAGAGTGAAATAAGTCAGAAAGAAAAACACCAATAGAGTACACTAACACATATATATGGAATTTAGAAAGATGGTGATGATAACCCTGTATGCGAGACACAGATGTACAGAACAGTCTTTTGGACTCTCGACTCTGTGGGAGAAGGCGAGGGTGGGATGATCTGAGAGAATAGCAGTGAAACATGAATATTATCATATGAGAAGTAGATCGCCAGTCCAGGTTCGATGCATGAGACTGGGTGCTCGGGGCTGGTGCCTCGGATGGCCCTGAGGGATGGGATGGGGAGGGAGGTGGGAGGGGGCTTCAGGATGGGGAACACATGTACACCCGTGGCGGATTCCCGACAAGTATGGCAAAAACCACCAAGCTTTGTGAAATAATTAGCCTCCCATTAAAATAAAGAAATTTCAAGAAATCATGTCAATGTATGGCAACACCAATACAGTATGGTAATGCAATATAAACTAAAAATAAAAATGAAAAAGAAAAACAAACTAAATTCCTTTGCTAAAAGGGGCCTAATCAATGTGGCTTTGTGCCCTCCAAAACACCATCATTTTCCTTCCTTTCTTCCCTCCTTCCTCCCCCCTCTTTCTTTCCCTTTCTTTCTTATTATGCAATTGTGAACGTTTGCTTTCCCTTTATAGTTCTTGCAGAGCACTGGGTCTGTTTCCCCATGATGTACAGTCCATCCTTGGGCTCATCTTCCACCTAACACGCTGTGCCTCCCGCTCCCCCACCTCTGTATTGCCCCTCCCTCTCCCCCTCCCCGCTGGTAACCAATAGATTGTTCTCTATAGCTGTGAGCCTCCATTTTTGTGATATTCTCTACTTGGTGGAGTTTTTAGATTCTTAAGTGATACTATACGGTATTTGTCTATCTCTGTCTGAGTTATTTTCCTTAATAGTATATCTTCCATGTGGCTGCAAATGTCAATATTCCATTCCCTTTCTGGGGCACCTGCTTTCTATGCCTTTTTAGCCAATGGCACTGCCACTCCACACATGACACGGCTCCCCAGCCACGTTTCCAGTTCTGCACTCACACGGAGAAACACCAAGTCCTCTTCCTCTTCTCCCATGGCAAGTATATCTTTGAAGCTGAGTCTAGAACCAGTTCTTACCCTGGCAAACTGGACCTTCTGGTCCCATCTCCACCCCCACCCCACAGGCCCCATCTCTCCCTCTTCACACATCTAGGCCTGCCCTGCCTTCTCTGCCCCCCACTCTCACAAAACTCCCAAACAAACTTAATTTCCCATCAGGTTGATTTTATTTTCATTATGAACCTATGCAGTTGGTATACTAGTCAACGTGTGTACTGTTGGCCAGTCCTCAGCGGCAAGACCCCCGAAGATTTCTGAGGTCTCTAGCCATGCTCTGAGGTCCCTGGCTGCCCACCGTTCCTGCTGGAATGACAGGGGTCTACACACTCTCTGGGACCTCCTCTGGTCCGTTCTGATTCAGCTCTTCTTTCACCTTGGAGCACCGGCTACAGAGCTTTGGGCCTCTGATTTTTTTAAGTTTCCTTGTGGTGGGTGGTTTCTGAGAAGTTTTCTTGGTCAGCTTTGCCTGAAGGTGATTATTCACTCTCACAGGTACCCTGGCCACCTGGAGAAAACAAGAGAGGTAGAGAATGGCATCGGTTTGGGGAAGAGGGTGAAGCTGGATGGGAACGACAGCTTCAGGAGAAGGGGTGTGGGCAGAGAAGGGTTATGTGCCAGGCAAGCACAGGGGAGGGGACTTATGGGGTGGGGTCAGTGGGCAAGAGGTGTTTGGGTGGGTTCAGCTCACCTTGACATTTTTCTTGGACCTCAGCTGAGAGGACGTCTTCATCCTGTTGTCCCGGGTAACAGGAGCCACGTGTTTCATAACTCCTCTGGAGCCGTTGTGGCTTCCCAGTCACCTTAGTCATTTTGAGGCCTCCCAGTGGTCTGCTCCAGGGCCCCTGAGCACCCCTATATATACCCCTCCTCAGGGAGACACACCCTCGTGCTTTATGAGGTCAGCAAGTCTCTTCCCCAGCCAATGGTGGCCCTGGGTGAGCCTTGACATCACAAAGCCCCATCCTGACACCTCTAGCCGAGGATGGGGAGCAATTTAGATGTTTTGGTGGGAGAAATGAGGCATTTATCATTCCCCTAAGGAGGCCTCCAAACTCACCTGCCATCCTCATCTCTCTAAGTCAAGTTTGATGGGTCACAGGGCAGGGAGGGTGTGTCTCCTCCAAAGCTGGTCTATTATATCTATTGATGACTGTAAAAGTATAAGGGAATTTGAAAAAAACTCTGCAAAAGATACAGCTTAAGCAGCCCCAATTAACGGAGGTTTATTTTCTTTTTCCATAGTCTCAAAATAACTGACAATTAAGAATGAATTTCATTTAAAACCTAGTTTCAAATTCCGCAAGATATTCGATGTGCAAATACAAGACGATGTTGCTTTTCAAGCTAAAAAAGTTTGTACCTTGCAGTGAATACTTTGTTTAACTGATTTAGACCTAAATAAAAGCACATTGTGTGTCTTTACCTTGACAATGTCTGTGGTATCACTGTGTGTTTAGAATCGACTGTTTGAATGTGAGGTGTGTATTAGTACGTTCCCTAGGGGACTCCAGGCTGTGCAGGAAGTGATCTCAAGGCCTTGCAAACCATTCAGGATGCTCTGTGGAATGGAGCGGTGGTAACCATGGCAGCCTGTGTTGGTGACAATGGTTTAACAGGGCCTTCTCTTCATGAACTCCCTCACAGAAGACAATGAATTCTTAAAGGTAACTACTAAAACTGTGGCTGTATGACTATATATATATATATATATGAAAAAATATATAAATATACACACTTATGAGTGTGCGTTTATATGTATATACACACATATGTGTGTGCATTTGTATATATGTACAGTGAATCTTTGTCCCTTGTGAATAATATACAAAATATTAAAACCTGACGTCTATGACAACAAACGTTTAAACTTAAACCCAACAAAATTTGGTTTGCAGAGGAAAAGTATTTAATTCCTGACATTTTCTTAGAATACTGGAGGATGGGGATGGTAATCAAAACAGAACCAGCATTTACTTGGCTTTATTCTTGTAATAAAAGTCTTCGTGGGCAATGACCCCAGTATTGCCTGCAGGGGATGTGGGCTACTCCCCTGCCCCACCTGTGGGAGCCCACTGCTCCATTCTAAATTCCTTTCCTCCGAAGAAGACATCGAGATGGCTAACAAACACATGAAAAGATGCTCACCATCACTCATTATCAGACAAATGCAAACCAAAACCACAAGGAGGTACCACCTGGCTCTGGTCAGGCTGACTGCTGTACAAAAATCTACAAGCCATAAATGCTGGAGAGGGTGTCGAGAAGGGAACCCTCTTGCACTGTTGGTGGGAATGCAAACTAGTACAGCCACTATGGAGAACACTGTGGAGATTCCTTAAAAAAACTGGAACTAGAACTGCCATATGACCCAGCAATCCCATGCTGGGCATACACACCGAGAAACCAGACTTGAAAGAGACATGTATACGCGAAGGATCATCACAGCACTGTTTACAATAGCCAGGACATGGAAGCAACCTAGATGTCCAGGGGCAGACGAATCGATAGGAAAGCAGTGGTACATATACACAGTGGAATCCTACTCAGCCATCAAAAAAGTATACACTTGAATTAGTTCTAATGAGGTGGATGAAACTGCAGCCTATTATACAGAGTGAAATAAGTCAGAAAGAAAAACACCAATAGAGTACACTAACACATATATATGGAATTTAGAAAGATGGTGATGATAACCCTGTATGCGAGACACAGATGTACAGAACAGTCTTTTGGACTCTCGACTCTGTGGGAGAAGGCGAGGGTGGGATGATCTGAGAGAATAGCAGTGAAACATGAATATTATCATATGAGAAGTAGATCGCCAGTCCAGGTTCGATGCATGAGACTGGGTGCTCGGGCTGGTGCCCTCGGATGGCCCTGAGGGATGGGATGGGGAGGGAGGTGGGAGGGGGCTTCAGGATGGGGAACACATGTACACCCGTGGCGGATTCCCGACAAGTATGGCAAAAACCACCAAGCTTTGTGAAATAATTAGCCTCCCATTAAAATAAAGAAATTTCAAGAAATCATGTCAATGTATGGCAACACCAATACAGTATGGTAATGCAATATAAACTAAAAATAAAAATGAAAAAGAAAAACAAACTAAATTCCTTTGCTAAAAGGGGCCTAATCAATGTGAGCTTTGTGCCCTCCAAAACACCATCATTTTCCTTCCTTTCTTCCCTCCTTCCTCCCCCTCTTTCTTTCCCTTTCTTTCTTATTATGCAATTGTGAACGTTGCTTTCCCTTTATAGTTCTTGCAGAGCACTGGGTCTGTTCCCCATGATGTACAGTCCATCCTTGGGCTCATCTTCCACCTAACACGCTGTGCCTCCCGCTCCCCCACCTCTGTATTGCCCCTCCCTCTCCCCTCCCCGCTGGTAACCAATAGATTGTTCTCTATAGCTGTGAGCCTCCATTTTTGTGATATTCTCTACTTGGTGAGTTTTTAGATTCTTAAGTGATACTATACGGTATTTGTCTATCTCTGTCTGAGTTATTTTCCTTAATAGTATATCTTCCATGTGGCTGCAAATGTCAATATTCCATTCCCTTTCTGGGGCACCTGCTTTCTATGCCTTTTTAGCCAATGGCACTGCCACTCCACACATGACACGGCTCCCCAGCCACGTTTCCAGTTCTGCACTCACACGGAGAAACACCAAGTCCTCTTCCTCTTCTCCCATGGCAAGTATATCTTTGAAGCTGAGTCTAGAACCAGTTCTTCCCCCACCCTGGCAAACTGGACCTTCTGGTCCCATCTCCACCCCCACAGGCCCCATCTCCCTCCCTCTTCACACATCTAGGCCTGCCCTGCCTTCTCTGCCCCCCACTCTCACAAAACTCCCAAACAAACTTAATTTCCCATCAGGTTGATTTTATTTTCATTATGAACCTATGCAGTTGGTATACTAGTCAACGTGTGTACTGTTGGCCAGTCCTCAGCGGCAAGACCCCCGAAGATTTCTGAGGTCTCTAGCCATGCTCTGAGGTCCCTGGCTGCCCACCGTTCCTGCTGGAATGACAGGGGTCTACACACTCTCTGGGACCTCCTCTGGTCCGTTCTGATTCAGCTCTTCTTTCACCTTGGAGCACCGGCTACAGAGCTTTGGGCCTCTGATTTTTTTAAGTTTCCTTGTGGTGGGTGGTTTCTGAGAAGTTTTCTTGGTCAGCTTTGCCTGAAGGTGATTATTCACTCTCACAGGTACCCTGGCCACCTGGAGAAAACAAGAGAGGGGTAGAGAATGGCATCGGTTTGGGGAAGAGGGTGAAGCTGGATGGGAACGACAGCTTCAGGAGAAGGGGTGTGGGCAGAGAAGGGTTATGTGCCAGGCAAGCACAGGGGAGGGGACTTATGGGGTGGGGTCAGTGGGCAGAGGTGTTTGGGTGGGTTCAGCTCACCTTGACATTTTTCTTGGACCTCAGCTGAGAGGACGTCTTCATCCTGTTGTCCCGGGTAACAGGAGCCACGTGTTTCATAACTCCTCTGGAGCCTTGTGGCTTCCCAGTCACCTTAGTCATTTTGAGGCCTCCCAGTGGTCTGCTCCAGGGCCCCTGAGCACCCCTATATATACCCCTCCTCAGGGAGACACACCCTCGTGCTTTATGAGGTCAGCAAGTCTCTTCCCCAGCCAATGGTGGCCCTGGGTGAGCCTTGACATCACAAAGCCCCATCCTGACACCTCTAGCCGAGGATGGGGAGCAATTTAGATGTTTTGGTGGGAGAAATGAGGCATTTATCATTCCCCTAAGGAGGCCTCCAAACTCACCTGCCATCCTCATCTCTCTAAGTCAAGTTTGATGGGTCACAGGGCAGGGAGGGTGTGTCTCCTCCAAAGCTGGTCTATTATATATCTATTGATGACTGTAAAAGTATAAGGGAATTTGAAAAAAACTCTGCAAAAGATACAGCTTAAGCAGCCCCAATTAACGGAGGTTTCTTTTCTTTGTTCCATAGTCTCAAAATAACTGACAATTAAGAATGAATTTCATTTAAAACCTATGTTTCAAATTCCGCAAGATATTCGATGTTCAAATACAAGACGATGTTGTTCTTTTCAAGCTAAAAAAAGTTTGTACCTCCCAGTGAATACTTTGTTTAACTGATTTAGACCTAAATAAAGCACATTTGTGTGTCTTTACCTTGACAATGTCTGTGGTATCACTGTGTGTTTAGAATCGACTGTTTGAATGTGAGGTGTGTATTTAGTACGTTCCCTAGGGGACTCCAGGCCTGTGCAGGAAGTGATCTCAAGGCCTTGCAAACCATTCAGGATGCTCTGTGGAATGGAGCGGTGGTAACCATGGCAGGCTGTGTTGGTGACAATGGTTTAACAGGGCCTTCTCTTCATTGAACTCCCTCACAGAAGACAATGAATTCTTAAAGGTAACTACTAAACTGTGGCT
>NW_017208824.1:0-3698 GCF_001704415.2 Capra hircus | reverse complement strand
CGCGCTCTCCACATGAAAGGCGAGAGGGAATCAAGGGTCGTGCCACCATTTCCAGAGTCCCCCAGATGTCTCAGTCCATTCCAGGGAAACCTGTTTTCCCTGCACTGCCTGGACTTTCAAACCGAGGATCGACTCACACCACGGTGGCACGTGGGACAAGCCGCCTGTGGGAAAGCCTCGTGGGAAAGCCTCTCGAGGGAAAGCCTCGAGGGAAAGCCACAGATCCCTTGATCCACGTGAAGGGAAGCGTGACAGTGCTGCTACAGCTCGGGGAGGAAAGCGCACGTGCATGCCGCCACTCGAGACGAGGACTGACCCCTGGGGAGACTCCAGAAGTACCCCAAGATACATGTCAGCAATGGAGAGGAATCCTCAGGTTTTTGGCACCGACTCCACACAAGATCTTAGGTCCCAGCATCGACGGGAGAGGAATCCTGAGAGGCCCATGAGCAACTCGCATGGGGACTGGCCTTTCGTGAGGCCACAGAGCGGGTCCCTGATATCCCCGTCGTAAGTCGAGAGCACCTGCTGCAACTCGAGAAAATCCAGGAGGTTCTCCTCTCCAGGCGAGATGAGGCCCATTTCACCTGAGGCGTCTCGAGGCTAATCACACCTAACCTCTGGAACTTACAAGGGTCCTTCACACCCTTCTGCAACTCAAAAAGTTCCCCGGACATACCCTCTCCCCACTCGAGAGGAAGCACGAGCGTCCCGCCCACATCCAGAGGAGCCCCGTTACCGCCTCCTAGCTCGAGAGGAGGGATCCTTTCCCTGCAGGGTCGGGAAAGAATTCCTGGCGTTCCCGTGGCATCTCAAGAGGAGGCGCCCTCCACATGAAAGGCGAAAGGGAATCAAGGGTCATGCCACCATTCCCAGTGTCCCCCAGATGTCTCAGTCCATTCCAGGGAAACCTGTTTTCCCTGCACTGCCTAGACGTTCAAGCCGAGGATCGACTCACACCACGGTGGAACGTGGACAGCCTGTGGGAAAGCCTCGTGGGAAAAGCCTCGTGGGAAAGCCTCGAGGGAAAGCCTCGAGGGCGAAAGCCACAGATCCCTTGATCCACGCGAAGGAAGCATGACAGAGCTGCTACAGCTCGGAGGAAAGCGCACATGCATGCCCCTCTCGAGACGAGGACTGACTCCCCTGGGAGACTCCAGAAGTACCCCAAGATCCATGTCAGCACTGGAGAGGAATCCTCAGGTTCAGGCACCGACTCCACACAAGGTCTTAGGCCCAGGCTTCGACTGGAGAGAAATCCCGAGAGGCCCCCGAGCAACTCGCCATGGGGACTGGCCTTTCCTGAGGCCACCAGAGCGGGGTCCCTGAGGTCCCCATCGTAAGTCGAGAGCACCTGCCCGCAACTCGAGAAAAATCCAGGAGGCTTCTCCCCTCCAGGCGAGATGAGGCCCATTTCTGCTGAGGCGCTCTGGAGGCTAATCACACCTAACCTCTGGAACTTCCAAAGGGTCCTTCACACCATTCTGCAACTCAAGAAGTTCGCCAACATACCCGTCTCCACTCGAGAGAAAGCACGAGAGTCCCGTCCACATACAGAGGAGACCCGTTTCCGCCTCATAGCTCGAGAGGAGGGATCCTTTCCCTCTTGGTCGGGAAAGAATTCCCGGCGTTCCAGTCGCATCTCAAGAGGAGCGCTCTCCACAGGAAAGGCGAGAGGATCTCCAGGTCGGTGCCACCATTCCCAGAGTCCCCAGATGATTCTCATCCATTCCAGGGAAACCTGTTTTCCGTGCACTGCCTCGACTTTTCAAGCCGAGGATCGACTCACACCACGTGGGCACATGGGACAGCCCTGTGGGAAACCCTCGTGGGAAAGCCTCCTGGAAAGCCTCAAGGGAATGCCACAGATCCCTGTTTCCACGCGAAGGGAAGCGTTACACTGCTGCTACAGCTCGAGGAAAGTGCACTTGCATGCAACTCGAGACGAGGACTGACTCCCCTGGGGAGACTCCAGAAGTACCCAAGCATCCATGTCAGCACTGGAGAGGGAATCCTCAGGTTCCGGCACGTCTCCACACAAGATCTTGGCCCCGGCATACACGGAGAGGAATCCCGAAAGTCCCGAGCAACTCGCATGGGGACTGGCCTTTACTGAGGCCACCAGAGCGGGTCCCTGAGGTCCCCGTCGTAGGTCGAGAGCACCTGTCGCACTCGAGAAAATCACGGATGGTCTTCGCCTCCAGGTCAGATGAGTCCCATTTCCTCTGAGGCCGTCTCGGGCTATTCACACCTAACCTCTGGCACTTCCAAAGGGTCCTTCACACCCTTGCTGCAACTCAAGAAGTTCCCCGACATACCCGTCTCCACTCGACAGAAGCACGAGAGTTCCACCCACAATCCAGATGAGCCCCGTTTCCCCCTCCTAGCTCAAGAGGAGGGATCCTTTCCCTGCGTGGTCGGGAAAGATTTTCCGGCATTCCCGTCGCATCTCAAGAGAGGCACTCTCCACAGGTAAGGCGAGAGGAACTCCAGTATCAGGCCCCAATTCCCAGAGTACCCCAGATGTCTCAGTCCATTCCAGGGAAAACCTGTTTTCCCTGCACTGCCCTCGACTTTCAAGCCGAGGATCGACTCACACCGCGATGGCACGTTGGACAGCCCTGTGGGAAAGGCTCCTGGGAAAGCCTCATGGAAAGCCTCGAGGGAAAGCCACAGATCCCTTGATCCACGCGTAGGGAAGAGTGACACTGCTGCTACAGCTCGGGAGGAAAGCGCACGTGCATGCCCCCACTCGAGACGAGGACTGACTCCACTGGGGAGACTCCAGAAGTACCCCAAGATCCATATCAGCACTGGAGAGGAATCCTCAGGTTCCAGCACCGACTCCACACAAGGTCTTAGGCCGGCATCGAAGGGAGAGAATCCCGAGAGACCCCGAGCAACTCGCATGGGGACTGGCCTTTCCTGAGGCCACCAGATCGGTGTCCCTGAGGTCCCCGTCGTAAGTCGAGAGCACCTGCCGCAACTCGAGAAAATCCAGGAGCGTTCCCCCTCCAGGCGAGATAAGGCCCATTTCCGCTGAGGCGACTCGAGGCTAATCACATCTAACATCTGGGAACTTACAAAGGGTCCTTCACACCCTTGCTGCAACTCAAGAAGATCCCCGACCATACCCGTCTCCACTCGAGAGGAAGCACGAGAGTCCCGCCCACATCCAGAGGAGCCCCGTTTCCGCCTCCTAGCTCGAGGGGAGGGATCCTTTCCCTCGTGGTCGGGAAAGAATTCCCGGCGTTCCCGTTGCATCTCAAGAGGAGGTGCTCTCCACAGGAAAGGCGAGAGGAACTCCAGGGTCGTGCCACCATTCCCAGAGTCCCCTGGATGTCTCAGTCCATTCCAGGGAAAAACTGTTTTCCCTGCACTGCCTCGACTTTCAAGCCGAGGATCGACTCACACCACCGTGGCACGTGGACAGCCCTGTGGGAAAGCCTCGTGGGAAAGCCTCGAGGGAAAGACACAGATCCCTTGATCCACGGAAGGGAAGCGCGACACTGCTGCCCTAGAGCTCGGGAGGAAAGCGCACGTGCATGCCCCCACTCGAGTCGAGGACTGACTGCCCTGGGGAGACTCCAGAAGTACCCTAAGATCCCATGTCTGCACTGGAGAGGGATCCTCAGGTTCCGGCACTGAGTCCACACAAGGTCTTAGGCCCCAGCATCGACGGGGAGAGGATCCCGAGA
>NW_017208823.1:0-3698 GCF_001704415.2 Capra hircus | reverse complement strand
TTCTCCCCTCCAGGCGAGATGAGGCCCATTTCCGCTAGGCGTCTCGAGGTAATCACCCTAAGCTCTGGAACTTCGAAAAGGGTCCTTCACACCCTTGCTGCAACTCAAGAAGTTCGCCGACATACCCGTCTCCACTCGAGAGGAAGCACGAGAGTCCCGCCACATCCAGAGGAGCCCCGTTTCCGCCTCCTAGCTCGAGAGGAGGGATCCTTTCCCTGCGTTTTCGGGAAAGAATTCCCGGCGTTCCCGTCGCATCTCAAGAGGAGGCGCTCTCCACAGGAAAGGCGAGAGGAACTCCAGGATCGAGGCACATTCCCAGAATCCCCCAGATGTCTCAGTCCATTCCAGGGAAACCTGTTTTCCCTGCACTGTTTTTCGACTTTCAAGCCGAGGATCGACTCACACACGGTGGCACGTGGGACAGTCCTTTGGGAAAGTCTCGTGGGAAATCCTCGGTGGGAAAGCCTCGAAGGAAAGCCACAGATCCCTTGATCCTGCGAAGGAAAGCGTGACACTGCTGCTACAGCTCGGGAGGAAAGCGCACTTGGATGCCCCCACTCGAGACGAGGACTGAGTCCCCTGGGGAGACTCCAGAAGTACCCCAAGATCCATGTCAGCACTGGAGAGGAATCCTCAGGTTTCGACACCGACTCCACACATGGTCTTAAGCCCCAGCATCGACGGGAGAGGATCCCGAGAGGCCCTGAGCAACTCGCATGGGGATTGGCCTTTCCTGAGGCCACCAGAGCAGGTCCCTGAGGTCCCCGTCGTAAGTCGAGAGCACCTGCCGCAACTCGAGAAAATCCAGGAGGTTCTCCCCTCCAGGCGAGATGAGGCCCATTTCCGCTGAGGCGTCTCGAGGCTAATCACACCTAACTTCTGGAACTTCCAACGGGTCCTTCACACCCTTGCTGCAACTGTAAAAGTTCCCCGACATACCCGTCTCCACTCGAGAGGAAGCACGAGAGTCCCGCCCACATCCAGAGGAGCCCCGTTTCCGCCTCTTGCTCGAGAGACGGGTTCCTTTCCCTGCGTTTTCGGGAAAGAATTCCCGTTTCCTGTCGCATCTTAAGAGGAGGCACTCTCCACAGGAAAGGTGAGAGGAACTCCAGGGTCGTGCCACCATTCCCAGAGTCCTCCAGATGTCTCAGTCCATTCCAGGGAAACCTGTTTTCCCTGCACTGTTTCGACTTTCAAGCCGAGGATCGACTCACACCACGGTGGCACGGGGGACAGCCCTGTGGGGAAAGCCTCGAGGGAAAGCCACAAATCCCTTTATCCACGCGAAGGGAAGCGCGACACTGCTGCTACAGCTCGGAGGAAAGCGCACGTGCATGCCCCCTCTCGAGACGAGGACTGACTCCCTTGGGCAGACTCCAGAAGTACCCCAAGATCCATGTCAGCACTGGAGAGGAATGCTCAGGTTACGGCACCGATTCCACACAAGATCTAGGCCCCGGCATCGATGGGAGAGGAATCCCGAGAGGCCCCCGAGCAACTCGCATGGGGACTGGACTTTCCTGAGGCCACCAGAGCGGGTCCCTGAGGTCCCCGTCGTAAGTCGAGAGCACCTGCCGCAACTCGAGAAAATCCAGGAGGTTTCCCCCTCCAGGCGAAATGAGGCCCATTTCCGCTGAGGCGTCTCGAGGCTAATCACATCTAACATCTGGAACTTCCAAAGGGTCCTTCACACCCTTGCTGCAACTCAAGAAGTTCTGACATACCCGTCTCAACTCGAGAGGAAGCACGAGAGTCCCGCCCACATCCAGAGGAGCCCCGTTTCCGCCTCCTAGCTCGAGAGGAGGGATCCTTTTCCTGCGTGGTGGGGAAAGAATTCCCCGCGTTCCGTCGCATCTCAAGTGGAGGCGCTTGCCAGGGTCCAGCCCGGTGGATCCAGGGAATTCGAAGGTGGACGGCGTTGGGTGGAAAGACTTGTTTGTTTATTAATGTAAGATTAGGTTAAGAAACTATAGTGTAATAAGAAGATTAAGTGGAGGAAGAGGGCTGAATAGCTTGGTTTTCACGGAAGGCAATTAAAAATTCCAGACAAGGAATTTGCACCATCTACGTTGGGCCACCGGCGCCCGCTTGAATATCTAAGGGTGCCTCGCCTTAAGCTCCCTTTCGTGCGGGTCTTAACAGCGGGGGCAAGTAAGTAGACCTGGCGAGCCTCCGCGCCCCAGATGGAGATTCAGCCTGAAGTTAAAGTAAAGAGCAGAGAGAGGGAAGGGGAGAGAAGAAAGAGAGAGAGAGAGACATGGGGGGATCCAGAGTCCCAAGAAACTAGGCCGAGAGACTAGTTCGAGAAACTGGTCCAATCCTTTATTGTTCAGAAGGCCTTTTATACTTTTGATAAAACATGGAGATCAATGGGTAACACAGAATTATGTAGCGTTCGCAGCGCAGACTCTTTCTATACATCATTTTGTATACAAAAGGTCTCTGGTGATTTACATTATCTTCTGGCCAGAGGCTTGTTAACACTTTTTAGCTCTCTTCCTTAATGAATGTTAATTTTGTTTCCCCTGAAGTGTTTTTTTAATCTGCATCTCCCTTAAAGCATTAAAGTTACATCTCTATAGAACAAAGGTGGCAGTGCGATAGAAAAAGGTGCAGTGGGATATAACAAAGAAGGTACTTAACTCGAGGATCTAATGTTGCTAATACTAGGTCTACTACTTGTTTTTCTATATACCAACTATATCTAAAAATAAAGGATATGAAAATTTGGCAGCAAACATTGACTCAACAAATGAAACTTATAATCAGTCCTATTCTAAAGATTTTGACTCCTCGGAAGCCCCTACATTCCTAGGGATGTTTTAAGCTTCCTGTGCCTCTGCGGTCAGGAGGCCTCAAACAAACACACTTGCAGAGTCCTGGCAGGCAGGCTAGAAAGCCATCGGAGGGGTTTTTTGGATTGAAACATCTTTCAAATGCAGAAGACTAAAGCCCTGAATTGACTTTTTCCAGAAAATGTCAGAAGAGTGGAAAAGCAGAGCACAAAAGCCGGCAGATTTTTGTTGGGGGTACATGCTTAGGAATTTCCAGAGGGGCCCCCTGAAGTCTGAGCACGCCTTGCGTATGTCAGCTTCCTTCCTCATGACCTTGTCACGGGCGGGATTCCTCACAAAGGCTTCCGGCAGGCGCTCTCCACAGGAAAGGCGAGAGGAACTCAGGGTCGTGCACCATTCCCAGAGTCCCCCAGATGTCTCAGTCCATTCCAGGGAAACCTGTTTTCCCTGCACTGCCTCGACTTTCAACCCAAGGATCGACTCACACCACGGTGGCACGTGGGACAGCCCTGTGGGAAAGCCTCGTGGAAAGCCTCCTGGGAAAAGCCTCGAGGAAAGCTACAGATCCGTTGATCCACGCAAAGGGAAGCGCGAACACTGCTGCTACAGCTCGGGAGGAAAGCGCACGTGCATGCCCCGACTCGAGACGCGGACTGACTTCCCTGGGGAGACTCCAGAAGTACCCCAAGATCCATGTCAGGGCTGGAGAGGAATCCTCAGGTTCCGGCATCGACTACACACAAGGTCTTAGGCCCCGCATCGGACGGGAGAGGAATCCCGAGAGGCCGCCGAGCAATTCGCATGGGGACTGGCATTTCCTGAGGCCACCAGGGCGGTCCCTGAGGTCCCCGTCTTAAGGCCACAGTACCTGCCGCAACTCGAGAAAATCCAGGAGGTTCTCCC
>NW_017208822.1:0-3699 GCF_001704415.2 Capra hircus | reverse complement strand
AAACATCCCATGGTAGTGAAGTCAATTAACATTAGTTATTAGTGCTTTCATGCACAGATTCATCTCCGATCGATGTGATCTCAATTCATACTTGGCAAAAAAATACGAAAGCTGATCTTAACAGTCATGTTATTTTCTTTGTAACCCTAAAAGAAAAACGAAGAAGAAAAACTAAATCAAACTTGGAGACTCACATTTCCCATTCGGTATAAAAAGCAACAGCATGTCAAACTTTCTAATTCACATATGCATTTAAATGAAATTCGATGAATATCCCTAAATAAACACATACTGCTATGCCAATGTTTCACAAGGCAGATAACACTCAATGAATGAAACTGAGAGGGTAACAGCCAGGAAGGCCAGGGGTCTCCAAAGGGAGGAAATGGGGTGCAAGTGTCAGACAGTTATCTGTCACTTCCGAGGCAGGAGGAAACAAGCTGTTATCTTGTTTTCCCTTCTCAATACAAATTTAAAAAGAGATTTTCTCTTACAATTCTGTGTTGCTATAATGACACCTGGTTCCACCTGAACTTCACTTTTCTCATACTTTGAGCTGACCAAGGCATTTTTCTTATGGAAAGGTTTGCCTTAAGCTATGTGAATGTACTATGTATTTACCCTAGACTCTAACTTCAAGTAGGTTCTGCCTAAAGGCTCAGAACTGACTTGACAAACCAATATGCGTTACTCAATGGTTCTCCTGATCTATGTGAATGAAGCTATCTATTTGCTCATATCAATCGTTTTATGGCCCAGGATGACTCACCTGGTGCCACGGTCATCTCCATATATCTTGTGGGGAGGGGTCTGCTGCCATTCCTTTCTCTAATGAGTAGTCTGCTAGTAGCTAGATAACATCCAGCTAAAGATGAGTAGGGGGCACTCTTTTCTGCCCCCTTCTGATGTCTATGTCAGAAGCTTTCTCTCTTTTATACTTTAATAAAACGTTGGGACACAAAAGCTCTGAGTGATCAAGCCTCCTCACTGGCCCCGGGTTGAATTCTTCCTCTAAGGAGCCCAAGACTTCAAGCATCTTTCATGGTTAGACAACAACCTTCCAAACAATGGTCTTTTCAAAAAAAAATGATGATAAGTGATGAGTATGGATATGTCTACGAATGAAATGGGACCCATATGTCAAACCACATAAAAATATATCTTCCCTCAACATACATATAACACAATCAGGCCTTCAGATGCATCGATGCTCCAACTATCAAGTCATACAAATATGGATGTAAAATATCACAATACATTCCAAAGTGATAGATATTGACTTTCGCCTGCTAGCACTTCTTTTTATGTCATCTCCATTATATTAGCTATGACAACGAATCATGTGCTGTGCTAAGTCACTTACATTGTGTCCAACTCTTTGGGATCATATGGACTAGGCCCCACCAGGCTCCTCTCCATGAGATTCTCTAGGCAAGGATACTGGAGTGGGTTGCCATGCTCTCCCTCAGGAGATCTTCCTGCCTCAGGGATCGAATCCATACCTCCCATGTCTCCTGCATGGGTATGTTCTGCATGTTCTTACCACTAGAACCACCTGGGAAGCCCAAGACACATGAACATCAGTGGATTGGGGGATCCACGGGCATATACAGAACCATTCCTCCAACAAAACTGAAGAATGACTTTAAAATCGCAAACAAAACATGAGTATATGTGTTCACAAACTTCATGGAGCAAGGGTTTCGTCGATCTGAAAACTGGCGTTGATGAAGGACTGTGTGAAGAATACTTCAAAGTCTATTTGGCAAACACAGCCTACGTTGGCTATATTTAGTCCTCAAACGAATGAGAATGTCATGAGTACTGGTCGTTTCAAATAAGATGCATGTGAAGCTGTAGACACTTATTGGGATGCGTGGTATACCACATTCACACGTTTCAGTAGCATTGGTGCAAAAATGATACATTTCTCAGGGGAAGCTTCTACATGGACTCTTGGGATCAGAGCTCTAACTCATACACACATACTTTTCCTTTTGAAAATGATCCTGCATGATAAGCAAACTAAACACTGGATGAACACCTAGATGGTGAGCTCTGTACTAAATGATTTTAAAGCCAGTAGATGGAATGAGCTGATGAGGAAGACTACAAACGAGTCATCTTCTTCAGCTTGGTCAAACTGCTCATAGTCATACAAGTCAATGAAAAGTTAAGCCTGTTGTCATTCAATCTGTTTAAAAGAAATAGAATAATAAAACAAATTAGTAAATCTTATTTTCTTAATAAACATTGTATTATTTCTGCACAGCTTTGTTACTGGCATGAATAGAATATCTGCAATAATCACTTGTCACAGTGAAATGGATTCACATTCGATATCGATTCACATCTAGAATTGATGCCATAGCTGTTTGATACTATTGCTTGAATGAATGCAACTTATGTGACTTCACAAGCTACAAACACGACTAACATAATAGGTATTAAAAAACCTTGAGTGACATGAGCGTGAAGACTTAGTAGAGTTGCTCTCAAGAATCATGATACTATTCTTCACTCCAGCCATAGGACTGGAATCTGTACATTAACACCCCTGCAAAAGAAACGGAAAGGACAGAATAATAATAAAGGAACTTCATAACTATATTCCTACTGTCAACATTCAACACTATGTTTTCTTTTCAACTGACTTTCATATTTGGTCTACTGTAACCTCTTCTGTGTTCATTTTATGCTAAACTTATTGCTAACAGTAAAATTACCATACGAGCTCTAATTAATCTTTTTTTACTTGCAAAGCTAATGATAGAACCAAAGGCCGATATCTACATTAAACAGGAGAAACGGAATGGAAACTGTAAACAGTTTTATCGAAGAACATTTCCATGCTCCTATTCAGTCAAATGGACATTCAAAAGGATGTGATTTTTCTGAAAGTTTATTTCAGAAACTTGGAATTGGATGACTGCAAACAATAAAACTAATAATATATTGATACATAATATTAAAAATATACAGTGGGTCATTCTTTTTTTTATTCTGCCACAGCTAACAGACTGGAAGTCAGTTGTCGTAACTACTACTAACATAAGACCCTCACCAATGAGTGAAGATATATAGGAAAATCCATAATAGCTCTAAAAACCATCAAAGATAAAATGGTAATAAAAAATACAGTGACAGTTTAGTTGGTATAAGAAACAGGATGATTATGAAAGCAAAGCCAACAATCATGGATAGGCCATGGAAGCCCGTGGCTGTCACCAGTGTTGACTTGTATCCTTCATCTGAGGTTGTTAAAAGTGCGTGGTAAAATCCAGAGGTTTGCACCAGTGGTAACCCCTGAGCAGACTGAAATAAAAAGGGTTTCCAGAATATCCTGATGATTTCCATCTACTAGGCTGTGATGAGCTCAAGCAATACATACTCCAGAGGACAGAAGACAGACAGGTTGGAACACGTCTACTGCACTTAGGGAGAAAGGGAATGTTGCTACTCAGCCTAGTACAAGTGTAGAAGCAACACCTCGGTGATTCGACCTTTAAAGAATAGATACATATGAGAACGACTGATATGAATAATCCTTCACAAGTGCCTTCTCAGACCTCCTCCCATCATAAGCACAAGCATAATGAAAACACTGAGTTTTCATGGTCTCACACAAAATTACACTCACTTTATGACTTTGCTTTGAGAAGAGTTGAACTACTCATTGTTAAAGAGAAATGATCCTTT
>NW_017208821.1:0-3699 GCF_001704415.2 Capra hircus | reverse complement strand
GGGAGACTCAGAAGTACCCAAGATCCATGTCAGCACTGGAGAGGAATGCTCAGGTTCCGGCACCGACTCCACACAAGAACTTATGCCCCTGCATCGAGGGGGAGAGGAATCCTGATAGGCCCCGAACAACTTTCATGGGGACTGGCCTTTCCTGAGTCCACCAGAGCGGGTCCTGAGGTCCCGACGTAAGTCGAGAGACTCCGCAACTCGAGAAAATCCAGGAGGTTCTCCCCTCCAGGCGAGATGAGGCCCATTTCCGCTCAGCGCGCTTGAGTCTAATCACACCTAAACATCTGGAACTTCCAAAGGGTCCTTCACACCCTTCCTGCAACTCAAGAATGTCCCTGACATACCGTCTCCACTCGAGAGGAAGCACGAGAGTTCTGCACATCCAGAGGAGCCCCGTTTCCTACTCTTGCTCGAGAGAAATGATCCTGTCCTGCGTGGTCGGGAAAGAATTCCCGGCGTTCCCTTCGCATCTCAAGAGGAGGCGCTCTCCACAGGAAAGGCAAGAGGAACTCCAGGGTCGTGCCACCATTCCAGAGTCCCAGATGTCTCAGTCCATTCCAGGGAAACCTGTTTTCCCTGCACTGCCTCGCTTTCAAGCGGGATCGACTCACACGACGGTGGCGCGTGGGATAGTCCTGTGGGAAAGCCTCGTGGGAAGCCTCGTGGGAAAAGCCTCGAGGGAAAGCCACAGATCCCTTGACCACGGGAAGGGAAGCGCGACACTGCTGCTACAGCTGGGGAGGAAAGCGCACGTGCATCCCCCTTCGAGACGAGGACTGACTCCCCTGGGGAGACTCCAGAAGTACCCCAAGATCCATGTCAGCACTGCAGAGGAATCCTCAGGTTCCGGCACCGACTCCACACAAGGTCTTAGGCCCCGGCATCGACGGAAGAGGAATCCGAGAAGCCCCGCAACTCGCATGGGGACTGGCCTTTCCTGAGGCCAGCAGAGCGGGTCCTGAAGTCCCGTCGTAAGTCGAGAGCACATGCCCAACTTGAAAATCCAGGAGGTTCTCCCTCCAGGCGAGATGAGGTCCATTTCGCTGAGGCGTTCGAGGCTAATCACACCTAACCTCTGGAACTTCCAAAGGGTCTTCACACCTTGCTGCAACTCAAGAAGTTCCCCGACATACCCGTCTCCACTCGAGAGGAAGCACGAGAGTCCGCCCATATCCAGAGGAGCCCGATTCCGCCTCCTATTCGAGAGGAGGGATCCTTTCCCTGCGTGGTCGGGGAAAGAATTTCCGGCGTTCCCGTCGCATCTCAAGAGGAGCGATCTCCACAGGAAAGGCGAGAGGAACTCCAGGGTCGTGGCACCATTCCCAGAGTACCCAGATGTCTCAGTCAATTTCAGGGAAACCTGTTTTCCCTGCACTGCCTTCACTTTCAAGCCGAGGATCGACTCACACCACGGTAGCACGTGGGACAGCCCCGTGGGAAAGCCTCGTGGGAAAGGCTCATGGGAAAGCCTTGAGGCTAAGCCACAGATCACTTGATCCAAGCGAAGGAAGGGTGACACTGCTGCTACAGCTCGAGAGGAAAGCGCACTTCCAGGCCCCAGTCGAGACGAGGACTGACTCCCCTGAGGAGACTCCAGAAGTACCCCAAGATCCATGTCAGCATTGGAGAGGAATCCTCAGTTTCCGGCTCCGACTCCACACAAGCTCTTAGCCCCGGCATCGACGGGAGAGGAATCTCGAGAGGCCCGAGCAACTCGCATGGGGACTGGCCTTTCCTGAGGCCAGCAAAGCGGGTCCCTGAAATCCCCGTCGTAAGTCGAGAGCACTTGCCCCTACTCGTGAAAATCCAGGAGGTTCTCCCCTCCAGGCGAGATGAGGCCCATTTCCGCTGAGGCGTCTCGAGGCTAATCACACCTAACCTCTGGAACTTCCAAAGGGTCCTTCACACCCTTGCTGCAACTCAAGAAGTTCCCCGACATACCCGTCTCCACTCGAGAGGAAGCACGAGAGTCCCGCCCACATCCAGAGGAGCCCCGTTTCTGCCTGCTATCTCGAGAGGAGGGATCCTTTCCCTGCGTGGTGGGGAAAGAATTCCCCGCGTTCCTGTCGCATCTCAAGAGGAGGCACTCTCCACAGGAAAGGCGAGAGGAAATCCAGGGTCGTGCCACCATTCCCCGAGTCCCCAGATGTCTCAGTCCATTCCAGGGAAACCTGTTTTCCCTGCACTGCTTCCACTTACAAGCAAGGATCGACTCACACCACGGTGGCACGTGGGAGAGCCCTGTGGGAAAAGCTCGAGTGAAAGCCACAGAACCCTTGATCCACGCGAAGGGAAGCGCGACACTGCTGCTATAGCTCGGGAGGAAGCGCACGTGCATGCCCCACTGGAGACGAGGGCTGACTCCCCTGGGGAGACTCCAGAAGTACCCCTGATCCATGTCGGCACTGGAGAGGAATCGTCAGGTTCCGGCACCAACTCCACACAAGGACTTAAGCCCGGGCATCGACGGGAGAGGAATCCCGAGAGGCCGCGAGCATCTCGCATGGGGACTGGCCTTTCCTGAGGCCACCAGAGCGGGTCCCTGAGGTCCCCGTCGTAAGTCGAGAGCACCTGCCGCAACTCGAGAAAATCCAGGAGGTTCTCCCTCTAGGCGAGATGAGGCCATTTCCAATGCGGCGTCTCGAGGCTAATCACACCAAACCTCTGGAACTTCCACAAGGTTCTTCACACCCTTGCTGCAACTCAAGAAGTTCCCCAACATACCCGTCTCCACTCGAGAGGAAGCACGAGAGTCCCACCCACATCCAGAGGAGCCCGTTTCTGCCTGCTATCTCGAGAGGAGGGATCCTTCCCTGCGTGGTGGGGAAAGAATTCCCGGCGTTCCCGTCGCATCTCAAGAGGAGGCGCTCTCCACAGGAAAGGCGAGAGGAACTACAGGGTCGTGCCTCCATTCCAGGGTCCCCCAGATGTCTCAGTCCATTCCAGGGAAACCTGTTTTCCCTGCAGGGCCTCGACTTTCAAGCCGAGGATCGACTCACACCACGGTGGCACGTGGGACAGCCCTGTGGGAAAGCTCGTGGGAAAGCCTCGTGGAAAGCCTCGGAAAGCCACAGATCCCTTGATCCCGCAAAGGGAAGCATGACACTGCTGCTACAGCTCGGGAGGAAATCCCACGTGCAGGCCCCCACTAGAGACGAGGACTGACTCCCTGGGAGAAATCCAGAAGTACCCCAAGATCCATGTCAGCACTGGAGAGGAATCCTCAGGTTCCGGCACGAATCCACACAAGGTCTTAGGCCCCGGCATTGACGGGAGAGGAATCCCGAGAGGCCCCCGAGCAACTCACATGGGGACTGGCCTTTCCTGAGGCCACCATTTCGGGTCCCTGAGGTGCCCGTCGTAAGTCGAGAGCACCTGCCGCAACTCGAGAAATTCCAGGAGGTTCTCCCCTCCAGGCGAGATGAGGCCCATTTCCGCCGTGGTGTCTCGAGGTTAATCACAACTAAACCCTGGAACTTCCAAAGGGTCCTTCACACCCTTGCTGCAACTCAAGAAGTTCCCCGACATACCCGTCCACTCGAGAGGAAGCACGAGAGTCCCGCGCATATCCAGAGGAGCCCCGATTCCGCCTCCTATTCGAGAGGAGGGATCCTTTCCCTGCGTGGTCGGGAAAGAATTCCCGGCATTCCCGTCGCATCTCAAAAGGAGGTGCTCTCCACAGGAAAGGCG
>NW_017208820.1:0-3699 GCF_001704415.2 Capra hircus | reverse complement strand
ACCCCCCACAAAGAGAGAGACTCGGAGATTGATGCCCCATTTTTCACAGAAGGCGTTTGCCTTTCGAGGTCTGTAATGCAAAATCTAACTCTTGGAACCTTCCAAAGGGATCTTCAACCCTTTCTGCACACTCCAGCTTAGTCCCGACATAATCGTTCTCCACAATACGGAGAGGAAGCACGAGAGTCCCGCCCACATGCACAGGACCCCCGTTCCGCCTCAATAGGACGAGAGGAGGAATCCTTTCCCTGCGTGTGGGGAAAGAATTCCCGGCATTCCCGTCCCATCTCAAGAGGAGGCGCTCTCCACAGGAAAGGCGAGGAGGAACTCCAGGGTCGTGCCACCATTCCCAGAGTCTCCCAGATGTCTCAGTCCATTCCAGGGAAACCTGTTTTCCCTGCACTGCCTCGACTTTCAAGCCGAGGATCGACTCACACCACGGGGGCACGTGGGGACAGCCTTGTGAGAAAGCCTCGTGGGAAAGCCTCGTGGGAAAGCCTCGAGGGAAATCCACAGATCCCTTGATCAACGGAAGGGAAGCTTGACACTGCTGCTACAGTCGAGAGGAAAGCGCACGTGCATGCCCCCACTCGAGTTGAGGACTGACTCCCCTGGGGAAACTCCAGAAGTACCCCAAGTCCAGGTCAGCACTGGAGAGGAATCCTCACGTTCCGGCAGCGACTCAACACAAGTCATAGGTGCCGGCATCTACGGGAGTGGAATCCCGAGAGGCCCCCGAGCAACTCGCATGGGGACTGGCTTTTGCTGAGGCCACAAGAGCGGGTCCCTGAGGTCCCCGTCGTAAAGCCCAGAGCACCTGCCACAACTCGAGAAAATCCAGGAGGTTCTCCCCTCCAGGCGAGATGAGGCCCATTTCCGCTGAGGCGTCTCGAGGCTAATCACACCTAACCTCTGGAACTTACAAAAGGGTCATTCACACCCTTGCTGCAACTCAAGAAGTTCCCCGACATACCCGTCTCCACTCGAGAGGAATCACGAGAGTCCCGCCCTCATCCAGAGGAGTCCCGTTTCCGCCGCCTAGCTAGAGAGGAGGGATCCTTCCCCTGCGTGGTCGGGAAAGAATTCCCGGCGTTTCCGTCGCATCTCAAGAGGAGGGCTCTCCACAGGAAAGGCGAGAGGAACTCGAGGGTCGTGCCAGCATTCCCAGAGTCCCCCAGATGTCAGTCCATTCCAGGGAAACCTGTTTTCCCTGCAATGCCTCGACTTTCAAGCTGAGGATAGACTCACACCATGGTGGCAAGAGGGACAGCCTGTGGGAAAGCCTCCTGGGCAAGCCTCGAGGGAAAGCCACAGATCCCTTGATCCACGCGCAGGGAAGCGTGACACTGCTGCTACAGCTCGAAAGGAAATCGCACGTGCATGCCCCAATTCGAGATGAGGACTGACTCCCCTGGGGAGACTCCAGAAGTACCCCTAATCCATGTCAGCACTGGAAAGGAATCCTCAGGTTCTGGCACCGACTCCACACAAGGTCTTAGGTCCCGGCATCGACGGGAGAGGAATCCCGAGAGGCACCTGAACAACTCGCATGGGGACTGGCCTTTCCTGAGGCCACCAGAGCGGGTCCCTGTGGTCCCCGTAGTAAGTCGAGAGCACCTGCCGCAACTCGAGAAAATCCAGGAGGTTCTCCCTCCAGGCGAGATGAGGCCCATTTCCGCTGAGGCATCTCGAGGCTAATCACACCTAACCTCTGGAACTTCCAAAGGGTCCTTCACACCCGTGCTGCAACTCAAGAAGTTCCCCGACATACCCGTCTCCACACAAGAGGAAGCACGAGAGTCCCGCCCATATCCAGAGGAGCCCCGTTTCTGCCTCTTTGCTTGAGAGGAGGGATCCTTTCCCTGCATGGTCAGGAAAGAATTCCCGGCGTTCCCGTCGCATCTCAAGTGGAGGCGCTCTCCACAGGAAAGGCGAGAGGAACTCCAGGGTCGTGTCACCATTCCCAGAGTCCCCAGATGTCTCAGTCCATTCCAGGGATACCAGTTTTCCTGCACTGCCTCGACTTTCAAGCCGAGGATCGACTCACACCAAGGTGGCTCGTGGGACAGACCTGTGGGAAAGCCTTGTGGGAAAACCTCGAGGGAAAGCCTCGAGGGAAAGCCTCAGATCCCTTCATCCAAGTGAAGGGAAAGCATTACACTGCTGCTAGAGCTGGGAGGAAAAGCGCACGTGCATGCCCCCACTCGAGACGTGGACTGACTCCCCTGGGGAGACTCCAGAAGTACCCCAAGATCCATGCGAGCCCTGGAGAGGATTCCTCAGGTTCCGCAACCGACTCCACACAAGGTCTTAGGCCCCGGAATCGATGGAGAGGAATCCCGAGAGTCCCCCAAGCAACTCACATCGGACTGGTCTTTCCTGAGGCCACCAGAGCGGGTTCCTGAGGTCCCTGTCGTAAGTCGAGAGCACCTGACGCAACTCGAGAAACTCCAGGAGGTTCTGCCCTCCAGGTGAGATGAGGCCCATTTCCGCTGAGGCGTCTTGAGGCTAATCACACCTAACCTCAAGAACTTCCAAAGGGCCCTTCACACGCTTGCTGCAACTCAGAAGTTCCCGACATACCGGTCTCCACTCGAGAGGAAGCACGAGAGTCCCGCGCACATCCAGAGGAGCCCCATATTCGCCTCTTGCTCGAGAGGAGGATCCTTTCCCTGCGTGGTCGGGAAAGATTTCCCGGCATTCCCGTCGCATCTCAAGAGGAGGCGCTCTCCCAGGAAAGGCGAGAGGAACTCCAGGGTCGTGCCACCATTCCCAGTCCCAGAGATGTCTCAGTCCATTCCAGGGAAACCTGTTTTCCCTGCACTGCCTAGACGTTCAAGCCAGGATCGACTCACACCACGGCGGCACGTGGGACAGCCCTGTGGGAAAGCCTCGTGGGAAAGCCTTGTGGAAAGAGTCGAGGGAAAGCCTCGAGGAAAGCCACAGATCCCTTGATCCACGCGAAGGGAATCGTGACAGAGCTGCTACAGCTCGTGAGGAAAGCGCACGTGCATGCCCCCTCTCGCGACGAGGACTGACTCCCCTGGGGAGACTCCAGAAGTACCCCAAGATCCATGTCAGCACTGGAGAGGAATCCTCAGGTTCCGGCACCGACTCCACACAAGGTCTTAGGCCCAGGCTTCGACTGGAGAGGAATCCCGAGAGGCCCCGAGCAACTCGCATGGGGACTGCCCTTTCCTGAGGCCACCAGAGCGGGTCCCTGAGGTCCCCGTCGTAAGTCGAGAGCACCTGCCGCAACTCGAGAAAATCCAGGAGGTTCTCCCTCCAGGCGAGATGAGGCCCATTTCTGCTGAGGCGTCTGGAGGCTAATCACACCTAACCTCTGGAACTTCCAAAGGGTCCTTCGCACCATATCTGCAACTCAAGAAGTTCGCCAACATACCCGTCTCCGCTCGAGAGAAAGCACGAGAGTCCCGTCCACATACAGAGGAGACACGTTTTCCGCCTCATAGCTCGAGAGGAGGGATCCTTTCCCTGGGTGTCCGGAAAGAATTCCCGGCTTCCCATCGCATCTCAAGAGGAGGCGCTCTAAACAGTAAAGGTGAAAGGAACTCCAGGTCGTGCCACCATTCCCAGAGTCCCCTGGATGTCTCAGTCAATTCCAGGGAAACCTGTTTTCCCTGCACTGCCTCGACTTTCAATCCGAGGATAGAGTCACACCACAGTGGCACGAGGACA
>NW_017208819.1:0-3700 GCF_001704415.2 Capra hircus | reverse complement strand
TGAGTTGCAGGCAAGGGTGTGAAGGACCCTTTGGAAGTTCCAGACGTTAGGTGTGATTAGCCTCGAGACGCCTCAGCGGAAATGGGCCTCATCTCACCTGGAGGGGAGAACCTCCTGGATTTTCTCGAGTTGCGGCAGGTGCTCTCGACCTACGACCGGGACGTCAAGTACGCGCTCTGGTGGCCTCAGGAAAGGCCAGTCCCTTGCGAGTTGCTCGGGATCACTCGGGATTCCTCTCTCGTCGATGCCGGGCTAAGACCTTGTGTGGAGTCGGTGCCGGAACCTGAGGATTCCACTCCAGTGCTGACATGGATCTTGGGTACTTCTGGAGTCTCCCAGTGGAGTCAGTCCTCGTCTCGAGTGGGGGCATGCACGAGCGCTTTTCTCCCGAGCTGTAGCAGCAATGTCACACTTCTATTCGCATGGATCAAGGGATCTGTGGCTTTCCCTCGAGGCTTTCCCACAAGGCTTTCCCACGAGGATTTCCCACAGGGCTGTCGCACGTGCCACCGTGGTGTGAGTCGATCCTCGGCTTGAAAGTCGAGGCAGTGCAGGGAAAACAGGTTTCCCTGGAATGGACTGAGAAATCTGGGGGACTCTGGGAATGGGGGAACGACCCTGGAGTTCCTCTCGCCTTTCCTGTGGAGAGTGCCTCCTCTTGAGATTCACGGGAACGCTGGAATTTCTTTCCCGACCACGCAGGGAAAGGATCCCTCCTCTCGAGCTAGGAGGCGGAAACGGGGCTCCTCTGGATGTGGGCGGAACTCTCGTGCTTCCTCTCGAGTGGAGACGGGTATGTCGGGAAACTTCTTGAGTTGCAGCAAGGGTGTGAAGGACCGTTGGAAGTTCCAGAGGTTAGGTGTGATTAGCCTCGAGACGCCTCAGCGCAAATGGACCTCATCTTGCCTGGAGGGGAGAACCTCCTGGATTTTCTCGAGTTGCGGCAGGTGCTCTCGACTTACGACGGGGAACACAGGGACCCCTCTGGTGGCCTCAGGAAAGGCCAGTCCCCATGCGAGTTGCACGGGGCCCTCTAGGGATTCCTCTCCCGTCGATGCCGGGCCTAAGACCTTGTGTGGAGTCGGTGCCGGAACCTGAGGATTCCTCTCCAGTGCTGACATGGATCTTGGGTACTTCTGGAGTCTCCCAGGGGAGTCAGTCCTCCTCTAAGTGGTGGCATGCACGTGCGCTTTCCTCCGAGCTGTAGCAGCAGTGTCACGCTTCCCTTCGCGTGGATCAAGGGATCTGTGGCTTTCCTCCAGGCTTTCCCAGGAGGCTTTTCCACGATGCTTTCCCACAGGGCTGTCCCACGTGCCACCGTGGTGTGAGTCGATCCTCGGCTTGAAAGTCGAGGCAGTGCAGGGAAAACAGGTTTCCCTGGAATGGACTGAGAAATCTGGGGGACTCTGGGAATGGGGGAACGACCCTGGAGTCCTCTCGCCTTTCCTGTGGAGAGTGCCTCCTCTTGAGATGCAACGGAAACGCCAGAAATTCTTTCCCGAACACGCAGGGAAAGGATCCCTCCTCTCGAGCTAGGAAGCTGAAACGGGGCTCCTCTGGTGGGCGGGACTCTCGTGCTTCCTCTCGACTGGAGACGGGTATGTCGGGGAACTTCTTGAGTTGCAGCAAGGGTGTGAAGTACCCTATGGAAGTTCCAGAGGTTAGGTGTGATTAGCCTCCAGACGCCTCAGCGGAAATGGGCCTCATCTCGCCTGGAGGGGAGAACCTCTTGGATTTTCTCGAGTTGTGGCAGGTGCTCTCGACTTACGACGGGGACCTCAGGGACCCGCTCTGGTGGCATATCGAAAGGACGGTCCCCATGCGAGTTACTCGGGGGCCTCTAGGGATTCCTCTCCCGTCGATGCCGGAGCATAAAACCTTGTGTGGAGTAGGTGGCGGAACCGGAGGATTCCTCTCCAGTGCTGACATGGATCTTGGGGTACTTCTGGAGTCTCCCCAGGGGAGACAGTCCTCGTCTCGAATGGGGGCATGAACGTGCGCTTTCCTCCCGAGCTTTAGCAACAGTGTCGCGCTTCCCTTCGCGAGTATCAAGTGATCTGTGGCTTTCCCAAGAGGCTTTTTCCCACGAGGCTTTCCCACAGGGCTGTCCACGTGCCACCGTGGTGTGAGTCGATCCTCGGCTTGAAAGTCGAGGCAGTGCAGGGAAAACAGGTTTCCCTGGAATGGACTGAGACATCTGGGGTCTCTGGAATGGTGAAACGACCCTGGAGTTCCTCTCGCCTTTCCTGTGGAGAGCGCCTCCTCTTGAGATGCGACGGGAACGCCGGGAATTCTTTCCCGACCACGCAGGGAAAGTATCCCTCCTCTCTAGCTAGGAGGCGGAAACGGGTCTCCTCTGGATGTGGGCGGGACTCTCGTGCTTCCTGTCGAGTGGAGACGGCATGTTTGGGAACTTCTTGAGTTGCAGCAAGGGTGTGAATGACCTTTGGAAGTTCCAGAGTTTAGGTGTGATTAGCCTCGAGACCCCTCAGCGGAAATGGGCCTCATCTCGCCAGGAAAGGAGAACCTCCTGGATTTTCTCGAGTTGCAGCAGGTGCTCTCGACTTACGACGGTGACATCAGGGACCCCTCTTGTGGCCTCACGAAAGGGAAGTCCCCATGCGAGTTGCTCATGGGTCTCTCGGGATTCGTCTCCCGTCGATGCCGGGACCTAAGATCTTGTGTGGAGTCTGTGCCAAAACCTGAGGATTCCTCTCCAGTGCTGACATGTATCTTGGGGTGTTTCTGGAGTCTCCCCAGGGGAGTCAGTCCTCGTCTCGAGTCGGGGCATGCACGTGCGCTTTCCTCCGAGCTGTAGCAGCAGTGTTGAGCTTCCCTTCGCGAGGATCAAGGGATCTGTGGCTTTCCCTCGAGGCTTTCCCAGACGCTTTTCCACGACGCTTTCCCACAGGACTGTCCCACCTGCCACCTTGGTGTGAGTCGAAACCTCTTCTTGAAAGTCGAGGCAGTGCAGGGAAAACAGGTTTCCCTGGAATGGACTAAGACATCTGTGGGACTCTGGGAATGGTGGCACGACCCTGGAGTTCCTCTCGCCTTCCTGTGGAGAGCGCCCCTCTTGAGATGCGATGGGAACGCCGGGAATTCTTTCCCGACCACGCAGGGAAAGGATCCCTCCTCTCGAGCTAGGAGTCGGAAACGGGGCTCCTCTGGATGTGGGCGGGACTCTCGTTCTTCTCTCGAGTGGAGACTGGTATATGGTGATCTGCCTTGAATTGCAGAAAGGGTGTGAAGGACCCTTTGGAAGTTCCAGAGGTTAGGTGTGATTAGCCGTGAGAGAACTCAGTGGAAATGGGCCTCATCTCGCCAAGAAGGGAGAACCTCCTGGATTTCTCAAGTTGCGGCAGGTGCTCTCGAATTACTACGGGGACCTCAGGGACCCGCTCTGGTGCCTCAGGAAAGGCCAGTCCCCCATGCGATTTGCTCGGGGTCCTCTCGGGATTCCTCTCCATCGATGCCAGGGCCTAAGACCTTGTGTGGAGTCGGTGTCGGAAACTGAGAATTCCTCTCCAGTTCTGACATGGATCTTGGGTACTTCTGGAGTCTCCCAGGGGAGTCAGTCCTCGTCTCGAGTGGGGGCATGCACGTGCACTTTCCGAACTGTAGCAGCAGTGTCACGCTTCCCTTCCCGTGTATCTAGAACAGTGCTTTCCCTCGAGGCTTTAAGCGAGGCTTTCCCACG
>NW_017208818.1:0-3700 GCF_001704415.2 Capra hircus | reverse complement strand
GGGAAACTTCTTGGAGGTGCCAGTAAAGGGTGAAGGACCCTTTGGAAGTTCCATAAGGTTTAGATTGATTAGCCTCCAGACGGTCAGCGGAAATGGGCCTCATCTCGCCTGGAAGGGAGAACCTCCTGGATTTTCTCGAGTTGGCAGGTGCTCTCGACTTACGACTGGGACCTCAGGGACCCGCTCTGGTGGCCTCAGGAAAGGCCAGTCCCTGCGAGTTGCTCGGGGCCTCTCGGGGGCCTTCGGGATTCCTCTCCGTCGATGCCGGGGCCTAAGACCTTGTGTGGAGTCAGGCTGCCGAAACCTGAGGATTCCTCTCCAGTGCTGATATGGATCTTGGGGTACTTCTGGAGTCTCCCCAGGGGAGTCAGTCCTCGTCTCGAGTGGGGGCATGCACGTGCGCTTTCCTCCCGAGCTGTAGCAGCAGTGTCACGCTTCCCTTCGCGTGGATCAAGGGATCTGTGGCTTTCCCTCGAGGCTTTCCGAGCTTTCCCACGAGGCTTTCCCACAGGGCTGTCCACGTGCCACCGTGGTGTGAGTCGATCCTCGGCTTGAAAGTCGAGGCAGTGCAGGGAAAACAGGTTTCCCTGGAATGGACTGAGACATCTGGGGGACTCTGGGAATGTGGCACGACCCTGGAGTTCTCTCGCCTTTCCTGTGGAGAGCGCCTCCTCTTGAGATGCGACGGGAACGCCGGGAATTCTTTCCCGACCACGCAGGAAAGGATCCCTCCTCTCGAGCTAGGAGGCGGAAACGGGCTCCTCTGGATGTGGGCGGGATCTCGTGCTTCCTCTCGAGTGGAGACTGGGTATCGGGAACTTCTTGAGTTGCAGCAAGGTGTGAAGGACCCTTTGGAAGTTCCAGAGTTTAGTTGTGATTAGCCTCCAGACGCCTCAGCGGAAATGGGCCTCATCTCGCCTGGAGGGGAGAACCTCCTGGATTTTCTCGAGTTGCGGCAGGTGCTCTCGACTTACGACGGGACCTCAGGAACCCGCTCTGGTGGCCTCAGGAAAGGCCAGTCCCCATGGCAGATGCTCGGGGGCCTCTCGGGATTCCTCTCCCGTCGAAGCCGGGGCCTAAGACCTTGTGTGGAATCGGTGCCGGAACCTGAGGATTCCTCTCCAGTGCTGACATGGATCTTGGGGTACTTCTGGAGTCTCCCCAGGGGAGTCAGTCCTCGTCTCGAGTGGGGCATGCAGGTGCGCTTTCCTCCCGAGCTGTAACAGCAGTGTCGCGCTTCCCTTTGGCGTGGATCAAGGGATCTGGGGCTTTCCCTCGAGGCTTTCCCACGAGGTTTTCCCACGAGGCTTTCCCACAGGGCTGTCCCACGTGCCACCTTGGTGTGCGTCGATCCTCGACTTGAAAGTCGAGGCAGTGCAGGGAAAACAGTTTCCCTGGAATGGACTGAGACTTCTGCAGGACTCTGGAATATTGACATGACACTGGAGTTCGTCTCGACTTTCCTGTGGAGAGCGCCTCCTCTTGAGATGCGACCGGAACGCCGGGAATTTTTTTCCGACCAGGCAGGGAAAGGATCCCTCTCTCGAGCTAGGAGGCGGAAACGGGTCTCCGCTGGATGTGGGCGGGACTCTCGTGCTTCCTCTCGAGTGGAGACCGGTTTTTCGAGGAACTTCTTGAGTTGCAGTAAGGGTGTGAAGGACCCTTTGGAAGTTCCAGAGTTTAGGTGTGATTAGCCTCAGACGCCTCAGCGGAAATGGGCCTCATCTCGCCTGGAGGGCAGAACCTCCTGGATTTTCTCGAGTTGCGGCAGGTGCTCTCGACTTACGACGGGAACCTCAGGGACCCGCTCTGGTGGCCGTCAGGAAAGGCCAGTCCCCATGCGAGTTGCTCTCGAGGCCTCTTCGGGATTCCTCTCCGTCGATGCAGGGGGCCTAAATCTTGTGTGGAGTCGGTGCCGGAACCTGAGGATTCCTCTCCAGTGCTGACATGGATCTTGGGGTACTTCTGGAGTCTCCCCAGGGGAGTCAGTCCTCGTCTCGAGTGGGGCATGCACGTGCACTTTCCTCCCGAGCTGTAGCAGCAGTGTCGCGCTTCCCTTCGCGTGGATCAAGGGATCTGTGGCTTTTCCATCAAGGCTTTCCCACGAGGCTTTCCCACAGTGCTGTCCCACGTGCCACCGTGGTGTGAGTCAATCCCGGCCTAGAAAGTCGGGACAGTGCAGGGAAAACAGGTTTCCCTGGAATGGACTGAGACATCTGGGGACTCTCTGGGAATGGTGGCACAACCCTGGAGTTCCTCTCGCCTTTCCTGTGGAGAGCGCCTCCTCTTGAGATGCGAGGGAACGCCGGGAATTCTTTCCGACCACGCAGGGAAAGGATCCCTCCTCTCGAGCTAGGAGGCGGAAACGGGTCTCTGCTGGATGTGGGCGGGAATCTCGTGCTTCCTCTCGAGTCGAGACGATTTGTCGAGGAACTTCTTGAGTTGCAGTAAAGGAGTGAAAGACCCTTTGGAAGTTCCAGATGTTAGATGATTAGCCTCAGACGCCTCAGCGGAAATGGGCCTCATCTCGCCTGGAGGGAGAACCTCCTGGATTTTCTCGAGTTGCGGCAGGTGCTCTCGACTTACGACTGGGACCTCAGGGACCCGCTCTGGTGGCCTCAGAAAGGCCAGTCCCCATGCGAGATGCTCGGGGGCCTCTCGGGATTCCTCTCCCGTCGAAGCCGGGGCCTAAGACCTTGTGTGGAATCGGTGCCGGAACCTGAGGATTCCTCTCCAGTGCTGACATGGATCTTGGGGTACTTCTGGAGTCTCCCAGGGGAGTCAGTCCTCGTCTCGAGTGGGGCATGCAAGTGCGCTTTCCTCCCGAGCTGTAGCAGCAGTGTCACGCTTCCCTTCGCGTGGGATCAAGGGATCAGGGCTTTCCCTCGAGGCTTTCCACAGGCTTTCCCACGAGGCTTTCCCACAGGGCTGTCCACGTGCCACCGTGGTGTGAGTCGATCCTCGGCTTGAAAGTCGAGGCAGTGCAGGGAAACAGGTTTCCCTGGAATGGACTGAGACATCTGGGGGACTCTGGGAATGTGGCACGACCCTGGAGTTCCTCTCGCCTTTCCTGTGGAGAGCGCCTCCTCTTGAGATGCGAGCGGAACGCGGGAATTTTTTTTCCGACCACGCAGGGAAAGGATCCCTCCTCTCGAGCTAGGAGGCGAAACGGGTCTCCTCTGGATGTGGGCGGGACTCTCGTGCTTCTCTCGAGTGGAGACCGGTGTCGGGAACTTCTTGAGTTGCAGTAAGGGTGTGAAGGACCCTTTGGAAGTTCCAGAGTTTAGGTGTGATTAGCCTCAGACGCCTCAGCGGAAATGGGCCTCATCTCGCCTGGAGGGCAGAACCTCCTGGATTTTCTCGAGTTGCGGCAGGTGCTCTCGACTTACGACGGGACCTCAGGGACCCGCTCTGGTGGCTCAGGAAAGGCCAGTCCCCATGCGAGTTGCTCGAGGCCTCTCGGGATTCCTCTCCCGTCGATGCAGGGCCTAAGATCTTGTGTGGAGTCGGTGCCGGAACCTGAGGATTCCTCTCCAGTGCTGACATGGATCTTGGGGTACTTCTGGAGTCTCCCAGGGGAGTCAGTCCTCGTCTCGAGTGGGGGCATGCACGTGCACTTTCCTACCGAGCTGTAGCAGCAGTGTCGCGCTTCCCTTCGTTGGATCAAGGGATCAGGGGCTTTCCCTCGAGGCTTTCCCTA
>NW_017208817.1:0-3701 GCF_001704415.2 Capra hircus | reverse complement strand
GAGGCAGTGCAGGGAAAACAGGTTTCACTGGAATGGACTGAGACAACAGGGCGACTCTGGAATGGTGGCACGACCCTGGAGTTCCTCTCGCCTTTCCTGTGGAGAGCGCCTCCTCTTGAGATGACGGAAACGCCGGGAAATCTTTCCAGATCACGCAGGTAAAGAAATCCCTCTTCTAGAGCTAGGAGGAGGAAAGGGCTCCTCTGATGTGAGCGGGACTCTGTGTTTTTCCCTCTCGAGTGGAGACGGGTGTGTCGGGGAATTTCTTGAGTTGCAGCAAGGGTTTGAAGGACCCTTTGGAAGTTCCAGAGGTTAGGTGTGATTAGCCTCGAGACGCCTCAGCGGAAATGGGCCTCTTCTTGCCTAGAGGGAGAACCTCCTGGATTTTCTCGAGTTGCCCGCAGGTGATCTCTACTTACGATGGGGACCTCAGGGACCCGCTCTGGTGGCCTCAGGAAAGGCTAGTCCCCATGCAAGTTGCTCGGGGCCTCCCGGGATTCCTCTACCGTCGATGGCGGGGCCTAAGATCTTGTGTGGAGTCAGTGCCGGAACCTGAGCATTCCTCTCCAGTGCTGACATGGACCTTGGGGATCTTCTGGAGTCTCCCCAGTGGAGTCAGTCCTCGTCTCGACTGGGGCATGCACGTGTGCTTTCCTCCCGAGCTATAGCAGCAGTTTCATGCTTCCCGTCGAGGGGATCAAGGGATCTGCGGCTTTCCCTCGAGGCTTTCCCACGAGGCTTTCCCACGAGCTTTCCCGAGGCTTTCCCACGAGGCTTTCCCACAGGGCTGTCCCACATGCCACCGTGGTGTGAGTCGATCCAATGCTTGAAAGTCGAGGCAGTGCAGGGAAAACAGGTTTCCCTGGAATGGACTGAGACATCTCGGGGACTCTGGGAATGGTAGCACGACCCTGGAGTTACTCTCGCCTTTCCGGTGGAGAGCGCTCCACTTGAGATGCGATGGGAACGCCACAAATTCTTTCGCGACCACGCAGGGAAAGGATCCCTCCTCTCGAGCTAGGGCGCGGGAAACAGGGCTCCTCTGGATTTGGGCGGGACTCTCGGTGCTTCCTCTCGAGTGGAGACGGGTATGTCGGGGGAACTTCTTGAGTTGCAGTAAGGGTGGGAAGATCCCTTTTGGAAGTTGCAGAGGATAGATGTGTTTAGCCTACAGACGCCTCAGCAAAAATGGGCCTCATCTCGCCTGGAGGGGAGAACCTCCTGGATTTTCTCGAGTTGGGGGCAGGTCCTCTCGACTTGCGACGGGGACCTCAGGGACCCGCTCTGCTGGCCTCAGGAAAGGCCAGTCCCCATGCGAGTTGCTCGGGGTCCTCTCGGGATTCCTCTCCCTTCGATTCCGGGGCCTATGATATTGCGTGGATTCGGTGCTGGAACCAGAGCATTCCTCTCCAGTGCTGACATGGATCTTGGGGTACTTCTGGAGTCTCCTCAGTGGAGTAAGTCCTTGTCTCGAGTCGGGGCATGCACGTGCGCTTTCCTCCCCAGCTGTAGCAGCAGTGTCACGCTTCCTTCGCGTGGATCAAGGGATCTGTGGCTTTGCCTCGAGGCTTTTCCACGAGGCTTTCCACAAGGCTGTCCCACGTGCCAACGTGGTGTGAGGCGATCCTCGGCTTTGAAAGTGGAGGCAGTGCAGGGAAAACAGGTTTCCATGCAGAGGACTGAGACATCTGGGGGACTCTGGGAATGGTGGCACGACCCCTGGAGTTCCTCTCGCCTTTCCTGTTGAGAGCGCCTCCTCTTGAGATGCGACCGGAACGCCGGGAATACTTGACCGACCACGCAGGGAAAGGATCCCTCCTCCTCGAGCTAGGAGGCAGAAACGGGGCTCCTCTGGATGTGGGCGGGACTGTCGTTCTTCCTCTCGAGTGGAGACGAGTATGTCGGGGAAATTCTTGAGTTGCAGCAAGGGTGTGACGGACCCTTCGGAAGTTCCAGAGGTTAGTTTTGATTAGCTTCGAGACGCCTCATTGGAAATGGGCCTCATCTCGCCTGGAGGGACAACCTCCTGGATGTTCTCGGGTTGCGGAAGGTGCTCTCGACTTGCGACGGGGACCTCAGGGACCCGCTCTGGTGGCATCAGGAACGGTCAGTCCCCATGCGAGTTGCTCGGGGGCCTCTCGGGATTCCTCTCCCGTCGATGCCGGGGCCTAAGACCTTGTGTGGAGTCGTTGCTGCAACCTGAGGATTCCCCTCCAGTGCTGACATGGATCTTGGGGAACCTCTGGAGTCTCCCCAGGGGAGTCAGTCCTCGTCTCGTGTGGGGGCATGCACATGGGCTTTCCTCTGGAACTGAAGCAGCAGTGTCGCGCTTCCCTTCGCGTGGATCAAGGGATCTGTGGCTTTCCCTCGAGGCTTTCCCACGAGGCTTTCCCACAAGGCTGTTCCACGTGCCACTGTGGTGTGAATCGATCCTCGGCTTGAAATTCGAGGCAGTGCAGGGAAAACAGGTTTCCCTGGAATGGACTGAGACATCTGGGGAACTCTGGGAATGGTGGCACGACCCTGGATTTCCTCTCCGCCTATCCTGTGGAGAACGCCTCCTGTTCAGATGGGCGGAAATGCCAGGAATCCTTTCCGACGACACAGGGAGAGAATCAATCCTCTCGAGCTATGAGGCGGAAACGGGGATCCTCTGGATGTGGGCGGGACTCTCGTGTTTCCTCTCGAGTGAAGACGGGTTTGGTCGGGGAACTTCTTGAGTTGCAGCAAGGGTGTGAAGTACCCTTTGGAAGTTCCAGAGGTTAGGTGTGATTAGCCTCGAGAAGCCTCAGCGGAAATGGGCCTCATCTCGCCTGGAGGGGAGAACCTCCTGGATTTTCTCGAGTTGCGGCAGGTGCTCTCGACTTACGACGGTGACCTCAGGGACCCGCTCTGGTGGCCTCAGGAAAGGTCTCTGCCCATGCGAGTTGCTCGGGGCCTCTCGGGATTCCTCTCCTGTCAATGTCGGGGCCTAAGACCTTGTGAGGAGTCGCTGCCGGAACCTGAGGATTCCTCTCAAGTACTGACATGGATCTTGGGTACTTCTGTTGTCTCCCCAGGGGAGTCAGTACTCGTCTCGAGTGGGGGCATGCACGTGCGCTTTCCTCCCGAGCTGTAGCAGCAGTTTGATTCTTCCTGTCGAGTGGATCAAGGGATCTGTGGATTTCCCTCAAGGCTTTCCACGAGCTTTCCCACGAGGCTTTTCCCACAGGGCTGTCCCACGCCACCGTGGTGTGAGTCGATCCTCGCTTGAAAGTCGAGGCAGTGCAGGGAAAACAGGTTTCCCTGGAATGGAATGAGACATCTGGCGGATTCTGGGAATGGTGGCACGACCTGGAGTTCCCTGGCTTTTTCTGTGGAGAGCGCCTCCTCTTGAATACGACGGTACGACGCGTGAACCGCCCTGATTCCTCCGTCCTCAGATGTCTCCTGTACGCAGTTCCAGGCGAACACGTCAGCGGTATATATGCCAACTCCCTGCACCCCTTCTCCCTCGGCTTATGCACTGTGAGCCGCGGAGGGCGAATCCGAACTTACGAGAGGCCTTCCTCCTGTGGATGTGGTGCGCGGACTCCCGTGGCTTCCTCTCGCATGTGTGAGACGGGTAGCCATGTTTCGTGGCCGAACTTCATTAAGGTTGCCAGCTAAGAAGGCTTGTCATAGACCCTTTTTGAAGTTCCACGCAGGTTAGCGTGTGTATT
>NW_017208816.1:0-3702 GCF_001704415.2 Capra hircus | reverse complement strand
ATTCCCCCGGCTACACGAGCATCTCCAGATACGCAAGTCGCTAGAGCGAACCAAAAAACCACAGGTTTCCCCTGAATGACTGAGACACATCAACCAAAACCAAAAACACAAAAATCCAAGAACAAACCTCAACCAACTCAAACCCAAAAAAAAACCACAATCACCAACACCACACAAAAAATCCAACCACTCCCACACCAACAAAAAAACAACACACCCACACCAAAAAACCCAAAAAACACAAAACAAACCTACTGGCCAGAACTCCCAGAGGAATGGCCACACTACACGCATCCTGCGCACGCTACATACAAAATAACAAAAACAGCCAGCAACCTGACACCACCACAACACACAACCAAACCCAAAAAAAACCCACTCCAACCACTCACCACACACAAACCACAACCAACAACCAACACCCCAAACCCACCACCCCAATCAACAAAAACAAACCAAGCACACCACCAGAACAAACACACAAACCCAAACCCCCTCCACAAAATTCAAGCCGAGGATCGACTCACACCACGGTGGCACGTGGACAGCCCTGTGGGAAAGCCTTGTGGGAAAGCGTGGGAAACCTGTGGAAAGCCTCGTGGAAAGCCTCGAGGAAAGCCACAGATCCTTAATCACGCGAAGGGAAGCGTGACACTGCTGCTACAGCTCGGAGGAAAGCGCACGTGCATGCCCCCTCGAGACGAGGACTGACTCCCCTGGGGAGACTCCAGAAGTACCCCAAGATCCATGTCAGCATTGGAGAGGAATCCTCAGGTTCCGGAACTGACTCCACACAAGGTCTTAGGCCCCGGTATCGACGGGAGAGGAATCCGCGAGAGGCCCGCGCAACTCGCATGGGGAATGGCCTTTCCTGAGGCCACAGAGCGAGTCCCTGAGGTCCCGGTCGTAAGTCGAGAGCACCTGCCGCAACTCGAGAAATCCAGGAGGTTCTCCCCGGCAGGCGAGATGAGGCGCATTTCCGCTGAGGCGTCTCGAGGCTAATCACACCTAACCTCTGGAACGTCAAAGGGTCCTTCACACCCTTGCTGCCACTCAAGAAGTTCCCCGACATACCCGTCTCCACTCGAGAGGAAGCAACGAGAGTCCCGCCCACATCCAAAGGAGCCCGTTTCCGTCTCCTAGCTCGAGAGGAGGGATCCATTCCCTGCGTGGTCTGGAAAGAATTCCCGGCGTTCCCGTCGCATCTCAAGAGCAGGCGCTCTCCACAGGAAAGGCGAGAGGAACTCCAGGGTCGTGCTAACCGTTCCCAGAGTCCCCAAATGTCTGCGTCCATTCCAGGGAAAACAGTTTTCCCTGCACTGCCTTGACTTTCAAGCCGAGGATCGACTTTACACCACGGTGGCACGTGGGACAGCCCTGTGGGAAAGCCGTGCGTCGTGGGAAAGCCTCTAAAGGGAAAGCCACAGATCCTGATCCACGCGAATGGAAGCACGACACTGCTGCTACAGCTCAGGAGGAAAGCGCACGTGCATTCCCCACTCAAGACGAGGGCTGACTCCACTGGGGAGACTCCAGAAGTACCCCAAGATCCATGTCAGCAACTGGAGAGGAACCCTCAGGTTCCGCCACCACTCCACAAGATCTTAGGCCCCGGCATCGACGGGAGAGGAATCCCGAGAGACCCCGAGCACTCGCAAGGGACAGCCTTTCCTGAGGCCACCATAGCGGGTCCCTGAGGTCCCCGTCGTAAGTCAAGAGCACCTGCCGCAACTCGAGAAAATCCAGGAGGTTCTCCCCTCCAGGCGAGATGAGGCCCATTTCCGCTGAGGCGTCTCGAGGCTAATCACACCTTACCTCTGGAACTTCCAAAGGGTCCTTCACACCCTTGCTGCAACTCAAGAAGTTCCCCGACATACCCGTCTCCACTCGAGAGGAAGCAGGAAAGTCCGCCCACATCAAGAGGAGCCACGTTTCCGCCTCCTAGCTCGAGAGGTTTGATCCTTTCCCTGCGTGGTGGGGAAAGAATTTGCGGCGTTCCCGTCGCATCTCAAGAGGAGGCGCTCTCCAGAGGAAAAGCGAGAGGAACTCCAGGTTCATGCCACCATTGCCAGAGTCCCCCAGATGTCTCAGTCCATTCCAGGGAACCTGGTTTCCCTGCACTGCCTCGACTTTCAAGCCGAGGATCGACTCACACCACAGTGGCACGTGGGGCAGCCCTGTGTGAAAGCCTCGTGGGAAAGCCTCGAGGGAATGCCACAGATCCCTTTTTCCACGCGAAGGGTAGCGTTACACTGCTGCTACAGCTCGGGAGGAAAGTGCACTTGCATGCCCACTCCGACGAGGACTGACTCCCTGGGGAGACTCCAGAATACCCCAAGATCCATGTCAGCACTGGAGAGGAATCCTCAGGTTCTGGCACCGACTCCACACTAGGTCTTAGGCCCTGGCATCGACGTGAGAGGAATCCGAGAGGCCCCCGAGCAACTCGCATGGGACTGGCCTTTCCTGAGGCCACCAGAGCGGTTCCCTGTGGTACCCGTCGTAAGTCGAGAGCACCTGTCGCAAATCGAGAAAATCCAGGAGGTTCTCCCCTCCAGGCGACATGAGGCCCATTTCCGCTGAGGTATCTCGAGGCTAATCACACTTTACCTAAGGAACTACCAAAGGGTCCTTCACACCCTTGCTGCAACTCAAGAAGTTCCCTGACATACCCGTCTCCACTCGAGAGGAAGCACGAGAGTCCCGACCACATCCAGAGGAGCCCCGTTTCCACCTATTAGCTCGAGAGGAGGGATCCTTTCCCTGCGTGCTCGAGAAAGAATTCCCGGTGTTCCTGTCGCAACTCAAGAGGAGGCGCTCTCCACAGGAAATGCGAGAGGAACTCCGGGGTCATGCCAGCATTCCCAGAGTCCCCCAGATGTCTCAGTCCATTCCAGGGAAACCTGTTTTCTCTGCACTGTTTTGACTTTCAAGCCGAGGATAGACTCACACCCACGGTGGCACGTGGGACAGCCCTGTGGGAAAGCCTCGTGGGAAAGCCTCGTGGGAAAGCCTCGAGGGAATGCCACAGATCCCTTGTTCCACGTGAAGGAAAGGGTGACACTGCGGCTACAGCTCGGAGGAAATCGCACGTGCATGCCCCCACTCGAGACGAGGACTGACTCCGCTGGGGAGACTCCAGAAATACCCCAAGATCCATGTCAGAACTGGAGAGGAAACCTCAGGTCTGGCACCGATCCACACCAGGTCTTAGGCCCCGATATCGACTGGAGAGGAATCCCGAGAGACCCCCGAGAGGCCCCCGAGCAACTCCCAAGGGACTGGCCTTTCCTGAGGCCACCAGAGCGGGTCCCTGAGGTCCCCGTCGTAAGTCAAGAGCACTGCCGCAACTCGAGAAAAATCCAGGAGGTTCTCCCCTCCAGGCGAGATGAGGCCCATTTCCGCTGAGGCGTCTCGAGGCTAATCACACCTAAACTCTGGAACTTCCAAAGGGTCCTTCACACCCTTCCTGGAACTCAAGAAGTTCCGCAACATTCCCGACTCCACTCGAGAGGAAGGCACGAGAGTCCCGCCCACATCAAGAGGAGCCCGTTTCCGCCTCCTAGCTCGAGAGGAGGGATCCTTTCCCTGCGTGGTCGGGAAAGAATTCCCGGCGTTCCCGGTCGCATCTCAAGAGGAGGCGCTCTCCACAGGAAAGGGGAGAGGAACTCCAGGGTCGTGCCACCATTCCCAGAGTCGCCC